>NW_015387371.1:366617-369512 GCF_001527695.2 Protobothrops mucrosquamatus | reverse complement strand
ATGACAGTATGAATCTCTGTGGGGGTGGAAGATAAGTTAAAATATTTGTCCCAATTTCCTGATAGAACTGAATCGATTCTCGAATGCACTTAGAAATTTTCCTGCCTGAAATCCTATCCAATTTATGGAACACAGAAACTACCTAGATGATAGACCATTACTCCTAAATGCTCTTTTTGGCCCTCACAGATTCAATCATCTTGATTTATTAGAAGTTGAAAGCAATGAAATGGACAGATTGATCATTTATTACTTGCGGAAATCTCAAAACAAATCAGAATGAGATCAAAACAGTGTCTCTATTTCTCTACCTCTATCATATTTTCATTAACAGTTCATGATTGTTTTATAGGTTTTTCAATTTATCACCCAGGTAGGAGGAAGAGTTGGTGACTGGCAATGAGGAATTTGCATCATTTTTTTATTGGTAAAATCAATCAGATCCATTTAAAAATTAACTTTAGTACAACAATAGAGTAGGATATGATGACATCATTTTGATAACTGTATGTCCTTTTATTTTAAATTCCTATTAGTTGTGAAACATTAAATAACAAATAACAAGTTGATAGTTAAGCATTGTCCCACATGCTGATTAAATAAGCCACTTTGGGACTGGCTGCATGGTTAAGTAATCCATGCTTTTTTGCTATGCCATGATCCCCTTTCTTAAGAGGGAAAACTATAACATTCCTTTGACCTGGGAAAGCTAAAAGACTGCATACCTGTCATTGTCCATTGTTATTGCCCATGATGATTTAGCAGGCAGAATCCTTGCAAGTCTGTTCGACCCTGGAAGATACTATCTGGACTGCTTTCAATTGAATCCGAGGCTGGGATATAGGACTAAAGCAACCTGAACTGCCTTGATGGTTCTCCTACCTTGTAAAGTATGGTGGTGCTCATTGTCTTGGATCTCTTGGTGATTCTTGATCTTCACTTACCATGATAACGTTTGGATCAACTGACATCCCCTCTTCCTTCTATAGATCCTATAAGTGGAATTGAGGGACTGTTCTTTGACATCTCAGCTGTTGTCCAATGCTGTTAAGTCATAAGGTTCTATTTAGTTTTCTATCCTGTTTAATATTTACCTCAAATTGTTGAGAACTGAAGCTTGGTTCTCTTATTCCAATCAAATTTAACATTCCTTGGACAAGAGTGAACAAGCTGAAGTTAAATGCAGATACAGTGGTACCTCAGTACTTGTTAATTAGTTCCGGAAGGCACTACCAATAACGACAAGTACCAAACAGATTTTTCCCATAAGGGTGACCCTTTGTTTTGGCTGGAAAAGGTAGCGAGTCACAAAGCAACCAACACCGACAACTTCTAGCTTGCGTGTTGAGTACCAAACAAACTATGAGTACTGGGACAAAATTTTCATGTCAAAATGCATTGAGTACCAAATTCAAGTTTCAAAGCAGTCACGTACCAAGGTATGACTGTATATACAGTGGATTGGAGTTCAGTCTGAAGACAGTAGTGAGAGTGGGGCTGCCCCTCAAATCACAACATATCTCTGCCTATATAAGACCTTCACTTTTCCATGAATTCGGCCTCTCATAGTTCCTCAAATATCTCCAATTCCTCCAGTCACATATTTAGTTAGATTTATATGGTGCCTGAGAGAACTCAAGATATCCAAGCAGCTTTTCAACTTTCAATTTTACCCCAAGAATTGCCCTGTGAGCTAGATACACTAAGAGAGAAAGACTGGTCTAAAGTCACCCAGTGAGTTTCCATGGGTCAGAATTAGACTTGAAACTGGACCTCCCCAATCCTAGTTTAATATCCGAGATACTACACCTCATTAACTCAATACACTCACTGGCTTATACCTTTTGTCCTGCTTCTTCCATATGTTTCCAGCTAAAATAATAAGTGGGGAAAAGATAATTTTTAAAAATAAAAAGAGGGGGAGGACATCATCTTTTTAGAAGGATTTTTTTTTCATTTCAGATCTGAACTACATTAAGAATTGAAACTGGAAAAACACTGCAAGAACATTCTCATGATGGACTCATAATCTTGTAATGCGTATATCTTTGCTAGATATATTATATCTATGTTTGGATGTAGAGTTTAATTCATAAATTTAATATTTAAATTGAATACATCAAAAGCTTTCCTTAAGCAGACATATGGTATTCACCTAATTGGGGATAGGCTGCTTTTGCCTAAGATCTTTCACAGATTTTGCTTACATATAGGCTTTCTCAACTTCTCATTTTCTCTATTGACCCAATCCTTATCCTGCTTCTGCCATGGGCATTGGCTATGGCTTGCCTTAATCTCATCCAAAGTTCTTTGATTATGTCATTATTTCTGTTTTGTAAGAGCAATTGCAGTTTATCAAAGCTGTTTGGAAAGAAGGCAATAAAAGTGATTCCGAGGGATTTAAAATTGGCCTTTGAGAAACATCAGAGAAGATTAATGGAATGGAAGACTAAGGGATGGAAACTAACCAAAGAGAGAAACAACCTAGAACTAAGGTGAAATTTCCTAACAGTTAGAACAATTACTGTAATTAATTTCCTTTTAAATACCTTTATTTAGCCAAATTGGTTTCACAGCAAAAGCCCTGAGCAAAGTCCTTTTTTTAATATAGTTTCTCTACCTATCTGTTTTTTTTTCCAAGTATAAATTTTTATTATTTTCATCATAAAAAAAAAAACACATCACAAGTACATCATAATGCTATAATAAAAACCCCACCCCCCACCCCCCGGACTTCCCAAACCTAATCCCAGGATACTATTCAAATAAAAGTAAACTAATATTAATATCCCTAACTCCACAAAATATTATTCTACATAAGTAGGTGAAATATATATATATGAAAAAAAGAACAGGTTAACTAAAAACCTAAGTTATATTCCACCATTCTATGCT
>NW_015387371.1:357770-362760 GCF_001527695.2 Protobothrops mucrosquamatus | reverse complement strand
GGTTTTGGGTCAAAAAGGGACCCACGGAGCACTCTGGATCCCTCACAGAGTACTGGACGCTCCTTTAGGGATCTACCACCACAGTTTCAGACCAAAAAGTGGTCTGTCGAGGACTCTTCTGCTCCCCTGCAGAAGGTACGGGATGCTCTCTTACCGGCTTTACCTTCACTTTTCAACACCACTGTTTGCGAACTTCAAATGTCCGGGAGGACCTCTGCTTACTTTCCAGAGGTAAGGGACGCTCCTAGCCCGGGGATTAATTTCTAGCTTGTAATGCTTGTAATTTCCTACAGTTAGAACAATTAATCCATGGAGCAATCGGCCTCCAGAATCTGTGAATGCTCCAACACTGGAAGTTTTTAAGAAGAGACTGGACAGCCATTTGTCTGAAGTGGTATAGGGTTTCCTGCCTTAGCAGGAGGTTAGACTAGATGACCTCCAAGGTCCCTTCCAACTTTATTATTATAATGAATTTTGAAATGCCAGAGATGGAGAAGAGCAATGTAAGTCAATGCAGTGAAAGATGTTGCGTTCAATTTACAAAAATGAAGAGCTGAGTTGTCAGATTTGAAATAAACATTGTTGAAGGAAAAGTCTTCATCATGGTTCAGTCCAAGCCGGGAATAAACAACATGGCGACTGCTTTAGAAAGAAGGTTGCAGTTTATTGAAGAGGAGAGCCAAACAGAAAGATGGCTCTGGAAAAAAAGAGAGAGCACATATAGGGAGTGGGTTTTTATATCCTCTGGGGCTCTTGAGGTTGTTTCCTGTTCCCGTTTAAGGCTTTGTATTTCCTGTGTCATGTATTTTGACCTGTGTCCCTTTGCCATCTGTGGGTTAATCCTATTATGTCCTGTCTTAGAGTTTGGGTGGGGTATGTAGATTTTAGGTGTCTTCTTAATCTTCTAGCTGGGGGCCTCCAACCTTCCTGGATTATTTACATATGCATTTCTACAGAGCTGGTTTCTGCTTGGGGGAGGGAGACTTGGGGCCATTAAGAAAAACTGGGCATGCTTTTCTGCCTCTTTAATATTTCCTTCTCTGGAGGGGAGGCTGGCTTCCCACAACATACACAATTATTTCACTATATAAATAGATATACGCTGAAGGATACATATCTACTCACACCTCATTAATACTCCGGGGACTTCCACATGTATTTTCTCCTCTGATATAAACAATCACTTTCCCTCAGCTCAGGTTTCCTTCAGAAGGTTTTTAGGTTTTCTCAGTAAATTTGGAGATAATTATTCTGGGGAGATACCAACAGTAGCTCCCCTAGGGAGTCAGCCAGAAAGACATACTTGCTGACCCCAGCCAGTACTGGTGATCTAGCTTCTAGGCTTATTTTCTTGTTTTAAGAGGTTGCAGCTTGTCCTGTTCAGGCATGCTTTTCTGTAAATGTCTCTTAATATCTTGGGAAGACACCTCCCGCTCGTGTAAGGAAGTAAAAATGCAAATTGCTACACAAATTCAAAAGTGTAGGGTCCTTGTGCTCTCTGAATTTGATAGTTTTCTTGTAGACATTTCATTACAAAACTAGGTGACATCATCATTGGTAGAAGAGAAGAAGCCACTAAAAACACCCCCACTAACACTGCCAAGGCAAGCCACTGTGTGTTAAATAGAGACCAAACCCCACTCCCTTCTAGCACTGATGATGTTACCTAGTTGGCTAATGAAATGTCTGCAAGAAAACCAAGCTCAGAGAGCACCAAGGACCCCACAATTCAATTCTGAGCTACAAACATTCCCTTCTATAAGTTCAGTGATGGAAATTGAAAAACTGGGAACATTCGGAAAGGGATAAAAAGAGCAAACCTTCTGTCGCTATTTAAAATTAGGCCGGATATGATGCAAGGTCTGGTGATATTTTTAGGAATGCAGCTGGCAGAGGATGGTGAGTCAGAGGGAAAAGGTGGACATTTTTATGCTCTGCTAAGGTACTGTTCCACAAAAGAGCATTATCTGTTTCTTAAGAGAATATTGAAAGCGCAAGAACTAAGATTTCAATTTTCCCCTCCTCCACATGATAATTCAGAGTCAAAGTCAGTAATTTTGAGGTCTAATTGTCCCAAATAATTAATGTAGCAACTTCTGACACAGGAGAAAGAGGCCTAAATGAATCAGCTCTGACTCAAGGCAAATTAGAGAATCAAGATTTGAGGCTAATTTGATTTAAGCTGTGATGTGACAGCCAACAGAATTAAATCAAGATATTATATTATTATCCCATTTAACCCCAATCTTTTTTTTAAAAAAAGGTCAGTTGACTGTAATAGAAAAGCTTTGAAACATCTGCAGTTGCTTCATTTTTCAGCAGTAGGGGATGAAGGATTCAGGGATGATGGACCCTTCAAAGAATATTAACCTTGCCAGGTTTCATATATCTTTGAGGGACTCATTGCAGTAAAATTTCTGAAATACTCTCACACTGTATATCTTTCCCAGGATTAAGGAAAGACAAAGGAGCTGCCAATTTTTCTAATGTGCTCAACCAAGGCAGAAAGCATTCTACTTCAAGTTTAAAAAATCCCACTTATTTGACTTCATTATCTATCTATCTATCTATCTATCTATCTATCTATCTATCTATCTATCTATCTATCTATCTATCTATCTATCTATCTATCTATCTATCTATCTATTTATGAAATGTATATGCCATTCATCTCACTGTCGAGCAACTCAGGGAGGCGGGGTGACTTAGCTACTATTTGCTCATATTGTACTTCACCCAGAACCCCTCTCTGAGGGAGAAGAGCAGTTTAGAAACAAATGAAAACAAACAAACAAATAAATAAATAGGTGCTGAGGTTATTTTCCAATTTCTAACTGACCACTCAGTCATTATATCATGATGTAATAGTATGTAGGTCTTCCACTTTTATGTAATATATTATGTGGGTCTTTAGATGGTATGTAGTCTTTCAGTCTTGCAGAAATCTGTTTAATGTAACTTTTCAATAAAGATGGTGCTGGTAGCACTTATTACCTGGACCATTTTGTAGGACTAACATCATCTTGCAAGGCTCAAAGTATTTCTCCCCGCCTCTTTATTTACTCTCCAGAAAACTAGGAAGGGTCTCTTCTGAAATACCACCCATGCTTTTCCTCCACCTGTAGACAGATCAAATTGTTGCCTAGTCTGCAGGTCTTCCTCTTGGCCCCCCACACCACAGAATTATATCTAGCTACTTATTTCTGATGATTCCCCAAAAGAAGTGGACACATACTGTCCCCTGGTGGACAATGCATTTGAAAGAGGCTCTTTTTTATGATGTCTTCTGTTAAGTCCTTGGATAAATGGTGAAGGAGGCAATTCATGTTACAGAACAGATCTTTATTTCTCTCAGTCACAACAACCAACCAACAAGAGCAGAGGCACGCAGGCCTCCTTTTATACTCCCGGATCCCCAGGCAACAACAACCAATAGCAGGCACCCTTTTTCCCACCTTGCGCATGCGCGCAAGGCTGGCGCCGCTCAGTCTGGTCCCGGGCAGCTTTTGCAATGCCCAGGACTCTTGCAGCATTCTGAGCCTGCTTCTGCAGGCTCAGGACACAACATCTTCTGTCTCCAGTACATGGAGTTCTGGGAGTGAGGTGGGGGAGATATTTTCTGGAGAGTTGAAATTGGGAGTCATTACTATGCTAATGGCTCCCAAATAATCTATTTCTTTGTAATATCTCCAAATACCTCCAAATATCTTTGTAATATCTCCAAATCTGTTGCTTGCAAAAGATAACAGATTGGATGAAGAATAACAAATTAAGGCTGAATCCAGACAAATTTAAAGTTCTCATTGTAAATAGTGACCATTCCAGAAAGTTGTAGATCTGCCTCTAGATTTAACAGTAGATACTGTATATGCAGTTTCAGGATGCTTCTGAAACCAGACATTTGCATGGCTTCATAGGTTGCAGCAACAGTCAGAAGCACCTTTTAACATTGTGACCAATGGACCAATTGCAACTTTTCTATGAAGAAAATCACCTAAAAACTTGCATGCACCCATTGTCTTGAGTTTGATTTCATAATGCATTTTATACAGTTATCTTTGTGTTTGCACTAGAAACATCTATTGGAATACAGCAGTCAAGCTGATTTCTTGGTGGAACTCAGAGAGATCAAATTATCCTTTACTGAAGATTTCATGCACCCTTTTTTTTCTAGAAAGGTTCAAAGCATGGATTGTTATTTTTAAAACTTCATAAAACTTGGATCTGATTATGTGAGAAAATGCATCCCCTGCACTTTGAGTTCATCGGATAGCTCTGCCAACAGTTTCTGCAGGTGTGTCTCATACCAGGTTGGGATTAAACCTCTGTAGCTGCTCCAGATTTTCCTGAAGTTCTCCCAGCCACAGTTCAGAATTCTAATCTTTTATTTGCTTTCAAAAGGCCTTGAAAACATCTCTCTTTGGATAGCTTTTCACCCTTGTTATAATTCATTTGGCTTTATTTTTTGGTCCATGTTATTAGTTTTCCAGTGCAAACTACCAAGAGAACTAAGTAATCCAGAAGATAGGCTTAAGATACAGAAGGATCTTGACAGACTTGAACATTGGGCGCTATCTAATAAAATGAAATTCAATTGTGAAAAAAGTAAGGTACTACTACAAGAAAAACAAAATGCACAGGTATAGTGTTGTGTAGTGGGAACAGCGAGTCATTGAAGACATGGAGTAGAATAAACAGCTCTTTATTAGGTTCTCATAGAAGCAAAGCTCTAGCAGCTGCCTGACTTATATTGATCTGGACTGCCACTAGGCGGCGGCCAATCAGTTCAAAGTACTCATTCCTGCCTAAAACAACAGGCTTAAAATTATACAGACAGACAGTCTATCATTCAAATAAAGCAATCAGTTAACTGTTTCTCTATAACAGACGCTTTGAATTGTTTAATACATAACATAGTATAGATGGTACCTTGCTCAATAGTAGCAACTGTGAGAGAGACCTCGGAGTCCTAGTGGACAATCACTTAAAT
>NW_015387371.1:355210-357422 GCF_001527695.2 Protobothrops mucrosquamatus | reverse complement strand
ATGTAAAAAAGACGTTGAGACTCTAGAAAGAGTACAGAGAAGAGCAACAAAGATGATTAGGGGACTGGAGGCTAAAAATATAAAGAATGGTTGCTGGGATTTGGTATGTCTAGTTTAATGAAGAGAAGGACGAGGGGGGACATGATAGCAGTGTTCCAATATTTCAGGGGCTGCCACATAGAACAGGGAGTCAAGCTAGTCTCCAAAGCACCTGAAGGCAGGACAAGAAGCAAGGGATGGAAATTAACCAAAGAGAGAAGCAACCTAGAACTAAGGAGAAATTTCCTGACAGTTAGAACAATTAATCAGTGGAACAACCTGCCTCCAGAAGATGTGAATGCTCCAACACTGGAAGTTTTTAAGAGGAGACTGGACAGCCATTTTTCTGAAATCGTATAGGATTTCCTGCCTGAGCAGGGGGTTGGACTAGATGACCTCCAAGGTCTCTTCCAACTTTATTATTATGGTTATTATTATTATTGTTGTTGTTGTTAACAGATAAAGTTAATTTTAAAAAGATGATATAAGAATAATGCTGCCATTGTCTTCTGGGATGATTAACATTTCTATATAAGAATCAAGACATTTACAATCCCTTTAAAGGGAAACAAAATAACACCTACCAGTGCTTTGAGCATTTATTTTGATTATTTGAGAAACTTTTCTAGGGGGTCTAAATGTTAGAAAGAAATACTTGAAAGGCCCAAATAATCTGAAAGGTCAGCATTGTTGCTTATCCATCAAAATAATCTTAGGCTAATATCTGTAACCTTCTAGTTTCTTCAGAAACCCTTTTAAATGCTGATGTTACCCTGGCTACTTCTTCATATTCAGGGATGAAAAATTATTTTTGTGATAAGTCACATCAACATTCAGATACATGGCATCATCCAGTAGCAATTCACTATAGAACAACTCTTATACCTGTATTGTAACCATATGGGCCTATTCTCTCGAAAACAGAAACAGGAATTCTTTCCTGTGGTATAATTTTTCATACAACAGCACCCTTATTCTTAAATGCATAAAATAGACATTTCATTTCAGAGTACAGAAGTGGAGGCAAGACAAAAAAGAACAAAAGATCAAGAAAAAGAAGAGCCAGGCGTACTATGTCATCATGCCTTTTATGCACAAATTTAAAAATCAGCTTTTATTAAAAATGGAAAAGAGCCTCAGAATGGTGTGACCCATTTTTGCATTAGCTATTTTAAAATACACTCCTGACAGCCATACTACGTCCCTAAGTGACAGTACATCAGCCTGTCCAGTGCTATCTTCCTATTAAGTCCAAAGATGCAACCAGTTCAGGCAGTGGATTAAGGTGGACAATGAATAGGGGCAAAGTCCTCACTAGTTTCTTGATCTGCCTCCTATTAGCAGAATATAAGAAAAATCCTGTTAAGATTTTTCTTAAATCCTGTTAAGAAATCCTGTCAGTTTAGTCTGGCATTCTGTGGTCACAGTAAACAGCTAGGTATAGTCCTTTAGGGCTATGCTCCATCAATCTCAAGAGATTTTATGGTTGACTCAGCCTTCCATCCTTCTGAGGTCGGTAAAATGAGGACCCAGATTGTTGGGGGCAATAGACTGACTCTGTAAGCTGCTTAAAAAGGGCTATAAAGCACTATGAAGCTGTATATAAGTCTAAGTGCTATTGCTATCCTATGCAGTGGAAACTTTCAGTCTCAGTGTTAACAGCCAGCTAAATGTGGAAAGCTTTCTAATGACCAGCTGAATTGGAAACAGCTAAAAGCAAGGAGGAGTAAGCATTTGCTGGTCTCTTCCTCCCTTTCCCTGGTGGAAAACCTATTGCTGGAGAAGACCTGATGGACAGGGAGTCAGGTAGAACTTGGCAACAGGTGACGATGAAGGTCCACTTTCTCTTTTCTCCTTCTAAACCAGTGTGTTTCTGTTAGGATATTAAATTTAGGAGCTGGAGCAGTAAAGTGTACAATAGGCCAGAACACGCAGTTGTAGTTGATTAAAGAGTGCCGACTCATACATGATGCAATCTACGCTATGATTTGTTGCTGTAAGTATAAAGGGAGAGTTTCCCTTTTTTCCCTTCCTTTTTGTTCTGCATACTGTTTGATTTACCTCATGATGTTCCTGTGTTCCTTACTATCTTGTGTTTTTTTATTTCTGGATGATGACAAAGATTGCTGTAAATTTAAATGTTATATATATATATATATATATATATATATAT
>NW_015387371.1:324730-352309 GCF_001527695.2 Protobothrops mucrosquamatus | reverse complement strand
ATATATATATATATATATATATATATATATATATATATATATATATATATATATATATATATATATATATGTATATGACTACAAGTTTGTGTTAGTCTCTCCGACTTCATCTGGACAGCTGTTGTGCAATTTCTTTTGTTTCACTTTGCATGAATGGTAGTGAACCGCTGCTATCTATAGCTATGTTAATCTAACATTCCAGTCTGAAGGCCAGCCTTCGCATTCTGTATGCTTCTTTTGGCCAATGGTTCTTTTGCAAACCTTTGTGTTCCTTTAAGACTGTTACTATCTTCCTTTTGTATGACAGATGCCATTCTGCTATATAAAAACTGGCATATAGAGATAATGAAATGTTATGTGGCCTGTCAATTTCCCTTCTCAACAAAGTTGGCTAAGAGCAAGAGATTGAGCAATGAGACTTACTTTCATTCACATCTACAGATTTTTACACAGATAGGCTGTCAACGCTGCTAACATCAGATGTTTTTGCATTGACAACAGATGGAAATGTAGCCATCTTTTTTCTTTCGCTTTTAGAGTTAGATGACGCTGGGAGGGGGGAGGTGAATGAGAGTTCAGCTAGACATAACAACAATGAGCTTAGCATGAGAATCAAGGTTAAAGAAACCAGTACTGATAAAGAATTGGTGGGCTGGAGAGGAAGCCCATGCTTCAAGCTAATTTGGGGAATGTGATTTATGATGGGTAATTGGAGGAGGGAATTGTGCTTTGATACTAAGTGCCCAGGGGAGGGGAATTCAGTTTTTGGCTTTGATTATGTTAGTGCCAATGTTATGCTACTCAAATAAAGATTCTTTAAGGTAAACAATGCCTTGAAGTTCTTTGAAGAGTTCCATCTGTCGGAACCATGATATTAAGCCAAAAACTCCAACGTTTTCCTAACCATCTTGGGGTCCCGAGCCCCAGTCGCTATCCCTAGAATCGAGGGATAAGCTGACAAAGATTTGGGGAAGATCTCAGCATGGAGAAAGAGAGAACGCCTGAAACCAGCACCCTGGCAGCAGCTGCTACCCCAGAGGAAGGAGAGACAGCCAGTGTGCTGGTGGAGAAGGATTTTTTTCAGGCCTCCCAGCTGGGGGCAAAGCCCAAGCCACAAAGACAGCTGATCCACTCGTCAGAATGGACCCAGCCCAGCAAAGACAACAGATGCCTCAAGACGGCCTTGCCACTCTCAAGTGCTTCAAAGGCAGATGAGGTTGAGCTGCTATGAAGGGATTCCCACATGTCACGTTCCCCAGACCAGTGGAGAACTACAAAGCCATCTACTGCTGAGAACTCGGATGAGTAGAAGTACCTGACCACAGCTCGTAGTCAGTCAGTGGAGAAGTTGGTGGAGAGGTTCGAAGAGCTAGAGATGAGTAGTGGAGAGCAACCTTTCCATTCCCCATACGCTAGTGGTCATGATGATTGGCGAGGCAGCCACCAACTACTGATACAGCCACTCCTGTGCAGACCAGACAGCCTCCCCATCTTCAAAACCACCTACCAGGGCCTCCAGCCCCACGGAGAGAGATAGCTCCAGTCGTTGCCCCTCCAAAAGCCCAAATTGCCGACGAGAAGATAAGATCCCGAGCCTGAGCCGGGACAACCAATCTCCGGATCGACATGCTTATCGACTACCCAGCCTGGGGCCCATGCAGTAATGGGAGAGTGCCACAGCCCCCACAGGTGGGGAGCCAGCAGCTCTGCTGGTGCAGCAGCCGAGCTGGGGGTGGTTGCAGCCCCTGAATATGCAGCAGCAGATGGGGGCCTTGCAACAACTTGGGGTGATGCAGCTGCCAGGAGATCAGCAACCGATGGGAGTACAGCAGCAGCAGTGGGGATGGCTGCCACCCCCAAATGTACAGCAACCGTGAGGTGCCCGCAAATGATGGTGATCCAGCAACAATCCCCTCCGGGGCTGCAGGGGGGCCTAAAGCAACTGGGGATGCCACAACCCCCCACAAGCCAGCAGCAGTGGGGATGGCAATAGCCCCTGAACGTGCAGCAACTATTGGGAGGCTTGCAGCCACTGGGGAGGCAGCAACAGCTGGGGGTGCAATAGCCACAGTGGGGAGGCCAGCAACCATTGATGGTGCCACCTCTCAGAGCAGTGATGGCGAACCTTTTAGAGACCGAGTGCCCAAACTGCAACCCAAATCCCACTTATGCATTGTCGGGTGCCGGGTGGGTGTGGCCATTGGGTGGATGTGGCCCATTGGGTGGGAGTGGCCCATTGGGTGGGAGTGGCCCATTGGGTGGGTGTGGCTGCCGTGGTAACGGCAGACTGGGTGGGACTAAAAAGTTCAATCAATCAATTCCAACTTTGCAAGATCTTTTTGTTTTCCCGCAAGAAGTTGAAATTGACTGATTGATTGAATCTGGGGCGACGGTGTGCGTGCCCACAGAGAGGGCTCTGAGTGCCGCCTCTGACACCCGTGCCATAGGTTTGCCACCACTGTCTCAGAGCAACCTTTGATGGGGACCCAGAGAAGCTGATCTTTTTCCTCAACAAGTGTGCTCTCACTTGAACTGCTGTGCCTATTTCTATCCGAACCCAGCTGCTATGGTTGACGTGATCATGTCCAGCTTAGAAGGAGAAGCATCCAAGTGGCTGAACAGTTTATATAATGAGCAAGCACCCGAGTTGGAGGACCCCTATCTCTTCCTCCTAGGACTGAGAGCAATGTTCGAGACCCATCCATTGCCCTCAAAGAGAGGAACAAGTCCACAAGATAAAGCAAGCCGGCAGGCCTGCACTGGAATACGTATAAGAGTTTTGCAAGATAGCCAGTCAGATAGAGAGGTGGCCTGAGCAATCCCTAGTTCATCACTTCAAAGAGGGACTAGATGACCACCTCTCCCAGGCCTGTATTTATCGAGCAGTACCTGATCAGCTGCAAGAATGGTACCAGGCAGCAGTAAGACTAGATGTTCAGCTCGCCTGCTATAAGAAGCCACACCTACCTGAAGCCAGTCAAGGCCAGAGCAACCCAAACGGCAGCCACCCCCCAGAAAACCTCCGATTGCTGTGGCTACCGAAAGTCCCGGGCTACCTGCAGGCCCACCGATCAAGTGTTTCCGATGTGGACAACAGGGACATTGAGCAGCAAATTGCCCAGTCCCTTACCCTCAGCAGCAGAGTAGACCAGGATCAGCAGCGAGAAAGAAACCAGTCTAGCAGCCAACGAAAGAGAAATCCAACTGGATCACACAGGAACCTGTTGCCCAAGTCACGTCCCCCACGCAGGAGAGTACCGAGACCCAAGCCGGACCTATCGCCGCTCTACCCTCTTATGACAGTGACGACGAAGAACGAACTGATGGTGAGTTGGCACGTCCCACCTTTCTCTTTCCTTTTGGAATTTTTATTGATTTTCCAGTTTTACATTTAAATATTTGAAAAGCAACGTGGCAGCTGGGTTGGTTCATAATTCAATAACATACAAATTTCTTTAGTACAGATCACTAACTAGTACATTAAATAGTTCCTCTCTTTCTCCCTTAGCATTTACTGTGTCACATTTAAATTAATACAATTCTTATTATATCAATTTAATACAAATAACTTTTTACATTTATCAATAATTTTTAGTTTATACATATCTTAGTCATTTTAACATTTGATCTTTTTAGACAATCAATGTCCTGGTAAGTTTTTCCCAATTTTTAACTTCCCATTAATATTTAAATTTAACGTTTAATATTTATAGTTTCCAAGTTTTAAATAACACCAATTCCCTTTATCACAATTCATCCCAAGAGTTTAGATCAGCTGATTAATAATACGATATAATATTTTTATTTTCTAATAATTTCCAAATATCTAAATTTAATAACCAATATTTCTCTTATTTCAACATTTAATACTTCCTCTTTTTTCTCTCAATATCTACTATCTCATATTTAAGCTAGTAATTTTTATTATTACCACTAAATAAAAAAAAAGTTACATTCATCAATAAGTTTTTAGTTTATATATATTTCAATATTCAATATTCAAATTTAACTATTAATGTTTATATTTTCAAGTCTTAAACTCAACTCATCACAATTTCTAATATTCAAAGTACACATCTTATCCATTTGAGAATATTCTGTTTTAATTCTCACTAGTAAGTCAAAACCCCAGTTTTCTTCAGTCTTATTCTAGCTTGCTTTCTTTGCCAAATTGTCTTCCATGTCCGAGCTTTTGAGTCATCAAATAAATCTCCTTGTGTTATTATGTATGTTGTTTGACGTAGAAAAAACCATCCGATCACCATTTTTTTGAGAGAGCTAACAAATTGTCTCTCTATTTTTCCATCTTGATGTAGTTGTCTTAAACTGTTTATCTTCTCTTCAGTCTGTTGTTCTTCTTGATCCTCAGGTTTCTTCTGATTTGTCAACCCCTTTTCTGAGTTTTCCATTGACTGTATTTGTTGATCAATTGAATCCTCTGTCATAGTATTTAATTGGTTCACTTTTTCTGTTATACTCTGTGTAGTCAAATTTTGAGTTTGTGTATCTGGGCTGACATCCCATTCTTTTCTGCAACCTCTTATTTCATCAGTAGCTGTAAGAATAGTTTGATAAATTGCTTTCAGCATAGAGAGAATTTGTTCCTGATCTTCCTCCATATTCTCTTAGTGATGTATTAAATTAAAAGCTTTGCAATCAAAGAATGTAAAAAAAAATTCAGTGAATATGGAACACAGCTGGGCTTCACAGCTGATAAGTGTCTTAAGGTTATAAGTCCTATCAATTGTCTAGACTGTCACCCAAGTTTCTTTTAAACAATAATAGATTGTAATATCAGGTTTAGCCACAAGATGTCGCTCCTATATTTAAAATTTTCCTGTAGGTCCAAAGTTTTTATAATCTTTTCAGTTTTACTTCTTTTTTATAAGTAAAAACCCAGATCTTCAGTAAGAGTAGAAAGTCTTTTAGTCCACAAACTTTAAGAAGTAAAATTCCAATTAGGATCAAGTTATTCTTGCAACATTTTAAAACTCCCCTGGATAGTCAGTTGCCGCTGTTTTTAGAGGGAGGGGTAAAAATCTCCCTTCCCTCTCCACAGGGGGGGAAAGTACTTAAGCAGCTTATGCAGGTAACAAAGGTAGTTAGGATTTAAGAAAGGTAGATCTCACCCAGTCTCTTCCGTGCTGGTTTAAAGTTGCCTGATGGTAAGTGTGACTTCGGCTGTCTGCAGCCTAGTGATGAGCCATATTTCTATGGCTGGTCTTTCGTCTGCCGGTTTGGAAGGCTGCCCCAGATCAAACAAAAGAGCTACCACCCTTCTGCGATCACAGGGATCCCCTCCTTGCTGGTCGCCCCTACAGGGTGACTTTTGACCCTTTCCAGAGTTCCCCAGCAATGAGAAACTGGACATGGAAGACGGAGCTTGCCTTCCAAACATCCATGGCGGCCACCTGAGCAAACTGGAAGCCCAACATGTCCCACCTTTCTCACTACCTGCCAAACTCATAATCCCTAAGGTGGAGGCACAGGTAGATTTAAAAGTACTAGTTGACTCTGGATGCTCCCAGTGCGTTATTAGCTTGCCATTTGCCATGAAAAAGGGCATATAAGCAAAGCTGCTCTACAAACCTGTGAGGTTTGAGCAAGCCAATGGCTCCCCAATGGGAGGAACTTTAGTCATGCAATTGACTGAACCCCTACTCTTAGAAATAGGTGAGCACTGGGAGTTCATTCATTTCCTGGTGGCTTTGAAAATGACTGAGGCTGTGATCCTAGGATTAGCCTGGTTGGACAAATAGAAGCTGTTTATCTGGTGGGAGAAGGGAATGAGGACTGTGAGTTATCTATAGGACCCAAGCCCCCCCCCCTAATTCAATGGACATCACAGGAGACTTTAGCCCACCCCATGAGCTAGTGAATATGGCTGCCTCATCGCAACCAGGTGAGCCACTCATCCCCAGCAAGTACCAGGACCTAGCAGAGGCATTTAGTGAGAAAAAATGTGACTCCCTGCCTCACCACCGGCCCAATGATTGCTCCACCGAACTGTTACCGGCAGCCAAACTCCCATGACTGAGAATGTACACAATGTCCCCCCTTGAAATGGAGGAGATGCAGCGATATGTGGACAAAAACCTAGTGAGTGGATTCATTGAATGGGCCAAGTCTGCTGTAGGAACTCCAGTGTTGTTTAAAGAAAAAAAAGATGGGTCGCTTTGTCTCTGCATGGGTTATAAAGGTCTGAATGCAGTGAGTGTGGAAAATAAATACCCCCTCCCCTCCTGAAGGACTTACTAACCCACCTGGCAAAGGGGAGTGTCTTCACTAGGTTAGACCTGAGAGAGGCATATTACCGGGTGAGGATAAAGGAGGGAGATGAGTGGAAGACTGCTTTTAACTGTCCCATGGGGAGCTATTAATTAAAGTCATGCCATTTGGACTACAGGGGGCCCCATCTGTCTTCATGCAGCTGATTAATCAGGTTCTACATGACCATTTATACAAAGGGGTTCTGGTGTATCTTGATGACATCATAATATACAGCACGAATATGACTGACCACGTAAGACTAGTGAGAGAAGTGTTAAAGAAACTGTTGAATGCTAAACTTTATGTCAAACTATCAAAGTGTGAGTTTCACCAGACCCGATTAGATTATCTTGGCTACAGAATTTCCAGTGAGAGCATTGAAATGGACCCTACCAAAGTGAAAACTGTAACTGAATGGCAGCCCCCAAAGACTCTCAAACAGCTCCAGAGCTTCCTAGGATTTGCCAACTTCTACCGTCAATTCATCCCCTCCTTTGCTGAAATTGCCCTACCCCTTATGGAATTACTAAAAACAGGTAAAGGGGGAGAAAACCGCAACCGGGCCAACAACTAGCATGGACTATGAACTGTCAGTCCTCTTTTGAGAACTTAAAAAGACTATTTGCTGTTGAACCAGTCTTAAAGCATCCCTGCCCAAGGAAGCCCTTTGTAATTCAAGCTGATGCTAGTGATGTGGCCGTCAGAGCTGTGCTACTACAAAAGAACCAGAGTGGGATCCTACAACCCTGTGCCTACACCTCAAAAAAATTCACTGAGTGTGAGAGGAGGTGGGCTGTGTGGGAAAAGGAGGCTTTTGCAATATGCTGGGCTCTATTAAACTGGAGACACTATCTAGAAGGGAGTAAGGTGCCTTTAGAGGTATGGACTGATCACAAAAATCTAGAAGCACTGAAAACTCCCCGCAAATTGTCCCCAAAACAAGTGCAGTGGGCGCAGTATTTTAACTGTTTTAACTCCACTTTAAAGTACATACCGGGAGGAAAACACTTCTTAGCTGATGCTCTATCCAGACTGCCCCAGTACAAAAGCCAGCGTGAAGAGGTTAATGAGGCAATTATATCCAATCCACAAACAGCTTCTCAACTCACACCATGCAGAGTCCCACCTTCAAGGGCCCCTAACCCTGATGACTCTGGGGCAAAGAAAATAAAACAAGAGCTCCTCACCGACCAATGGTTCAAGGACAATCAAACCTCCCTAACATGCAGGGATGGTTTGGCTTACAAGAAGGGAAAGCTATATTTGCCAGAGACCCTCTATCTAAATGCTCTCCAACATGGCCATGATGTAAAACGGGCTGGGCACTTTGGATATTTAAAAACACTATACCTCATCCACTGGCAATTCTGGTGGCCGGGATTGAAATGGGACATGGAAAACTATATCCGAAGTTGTGCTATATGTGCCACCATGAAAAGAATTCCGGGGAAACCCCCTGGGTTATTGCAACCAGTGGCAGACCCTTCCCAACCATGGGAAGAAATTGCTATGGATTTTATAGTAGATCTACCTGAAAGAAGAGGAAATACAGTCATCTGGACTGTGATAGATCTGTTTTCAAAGCAGGCTCACTTCATTGCCTTCAAAGGGCTCCTGTCTGCCCAACGACTGCCCAAAATGTTCTTGAAACACATCTACCGGCTGCATGGCGCATCTAAATGAACAATTTCGGACAGGGGGGTGCAGTTCACAGCTAAGTTTTGGAGAAGTTTTCTTAAACTAATTGGCTCATCTTAAGGTTTATCATCTGCTTTTCATCTGTCTACTAATGGGGCTGCTGAATCTGTGAACTCAATGGTAGAGCAATATCTCAGATGCTATGTGAGCTACCAACAAACAAACTGCACTGACCTCCTCCCTTCCTCAGAGGTGGCTTATAATAACTCTGTTCACAGCAGACCGGCTTCATACCTTTTAAAGTGGCAACAGGAAAAGAGTTCAACCCAATACCCGAATACCCCCAGGTGCCCTCCGCTTCCCAGACACTTGATCAATGGGTGAGGGGGTGGGAAGAAGTTTGGAAAACCATGAAAACTGCTTTTAAAAAGGCTTCCGAGACATATAAAAAGCAGGCAGATAAAAAAGGGCCCCTCAAAGAACATTCCAAGTTGGGGAAAAGGTTTATCTGTCAACTAAATATTTATGGCTCAAATTAGCTAAGACATTGGGACCGAAGTTCTTGGGACCTTTCCCCATCCGGTCACAGTGGAATTAAAACTCCCCAAGCTCTTAGGAAAAGTTCACCCTGTTTTCCATTGCAGCCTGTTGAAACCTTATCGGAGTTCCACTTTAAGACCTCCCTCTAAGAAGGCACCCGAACCCCTCATGGTGGCAGGACAGACTCACTATGAAGTAAAGCATATTCTTGATTCTAGAATTTTTAAAGGGAAATTGCAGTACTTAGTACAATGGAAAGGAAATTCGCTGTCTGAAGCCACTTGGGTGAAGTTTAGCAATGTGAAAGCTGACAGACTCATTAATAGGTTATATAAGAAACACCCTAATAATCCGAGAGGCAATTCCTAACATGTGCTTTTGTTTACATTACAGGATTTGTCCTTTTTGTAAGGGGGGCCGGATGTCAACACTGCTAACATTGGATGTTTTTGCATTGACAACAGATGGAAATGTAGCCATCTTTTTCCTTTCGCTTTTAGAGTTAGATGATGCTGGGAGGGGGGAGGTGAATGAGAGCTCAGCTAGACATAACAACAATGAGTTTAGCGTGAGAATCAATGTTAAAGAAATCAGTACTGATAAAGAATTGGCGGGCTGGAGAGGAAGCCTGCGCTTCAAGCTAATTGGGGAATGTGATTTATGACTGGTAATTGGAGGAGGGAATTGTGCTTTGATACTATGTGCCCAGGGGAGGGGAATTGATTTTTGGCTTTGATTATGTTAGTGCCGATGTTATGCTTCTCAAATAAAGATTCTTTAAGGTAAACAATGCCTTGAAGTTCTTTGAAGAGTTCCATCTGTTGGAACCATGACATAGGCTTCTCAAACAGTGCGTCATAAGCTCTGCAGTTTTTTCTTCTAATCCAGTTAATCGTGGCTTCTGGCATGATTTGAAACATAACCTTTTATGGGACATACTTTTCTTTTAAGATGTATTATGTATACATCCAATGGTGGGATTCAGCCATTTCACACCAGATCGGCAGAACTGGTAGCTAATTTTTTGTTGCCCAGGCCCAGAATGGACTTCTGGAAGTGGCATCCACACAGAGAACTGGTTGTTCACATATTTGAATTCCACCACTGTATATATCTTATATATAGTATCACACACACACAACTTCTCTGTAGCAGAATTTACAGTACAAAGTACAAAAGATAGCGTTACATCAGTGTAAGTAAAGATTGAACCATAAACCAGAACTGAATTGTAAGAATACTCTTTTTCTCATCCAGCTAATTTCTGAAATAAGGAGGAATATGTTGATTTCTATATTCATATAAGCCTGGTTGTCTAATTAATTTCAGATCCAGAGAAAAGGTCCTTGCAGATAAGGGACAACTCGCCTTTTTAAAATTCTGAATGTTTCCACTATTGTTGTTGGGGGACAAAAATCCTACATTTTTCAAAACTGTATTTGTAAAATGGAATTTTGGACTTGCCCTGCTCCATTTCAATATCCATGGAGAATCAAAGTTTGGGGTAGGGAGATCCAGATTAAGAAGACCAGAAGTTGACTTTGTGGATATACCATTAATGGGTATGGAAGGCAGTTGATTGAATGGCAACAGAAAAAAGATGGTCCCTAACTTTCTCTCCACTGTCCATTCCCAAGATGATATGCATTGGGATGTCTGCAAGCTGTGGTAAACAAAGTCATGTTTGTTGTCCACAGCAGCTCAATCAAAGGACCTACATAAAAACTAGACATCCTCACTTTTTGGACCATACCACATGGACATCCCTCACACACATTCATTCATTTTCTTTCAGATCATTTTGGGATTGTCATTTTAGCCCTGCTCCAGATCCTGAGAAAATAGCTTGATCAGAAGTAAGGATAGGCAAACTAGTTTAGAAAACTCTTGTATAAGGTAGGAAATTCAATCATAATAAGCCTTTTGTTTTCTAGTCAGTAACACAATATCCAACAGCTAATAAACCTAAATGTGAAATTAAACAATAATGCCTAGAAAGTAATTAGCTCAGTAGAATGGACAATTAATTATTCACAATTCTTGTAACATTACTTGTTTTATAGTTTTATACATTTCCTTTCAAGACCAGACTGGCTTATCCAAATAAAAAAGTTCAGTAAAATTCAATTCTGGAATTGGTATTAATGTTCCATATTTAGGCAGCTGTCAGAACGTCAAGGCACAATAGCTGATGCCTGGCCTGGCTTCTTTTGCCTTGGCTGATCTCAGATACACTCAGCAAGCTGGAACCTGCTTACCATGTTTCCGTGAAAATAAGACTGTGTCTTACATTAATTTTTGCTCCAAAAGACGCATTAGGTTTTATTTTCCAGTTAGGTCTTATTTTTGGGAAAACACAGTACTAAATGCATCTGTCTAGCTGACGATCTTAACTGGGGCTTATTTTTGGGATAGGGCTTATATTACAAGCATCCTCAAAAATCATGCTAGGGCTTATTTTCCGGTTGGATCTTATGTTCGGGGAAACATGGTAGTACCTGGCTGAAAGTTCATTTGGGCATATCAGGGCTATGGACTCATCTGGGAAGTCACAATCCCCTTCCATTGGGAAATCAGGAATCTACTCTATGTAAAGAGTGCCAATCTGCAACTGGATTTAGCTAACCTCTGTCAGAACCCATATATTATTAAGGGGAACTCTCTCTCATTCTATTTCGTCTATGGCTCTGGGTTCTGTCATACTCCTGGAGAGGAGGGGGGAACTGCTGTGGGCTGTCTCTTTGTTTTCCCTATCGCTACAATGTATCTCTCTCACTGTCTCTGCATACTTGCTCTTTGAACTGTTTCTCCCTTGATGTCACCTTGGGGGAGAAAGAAATGAGCCTCCAGCCATCTGGCTTATCTCCCATTGCGGAAGGGAAGGTGCGAAGCCACAACAACATCATTACGAGCCCAGGAAAGACCAGTGTTATCAGCAACTTTCCCACAATGGACTTAACACCTGAGGATTGGCCCATTTGAACTGACCGGATGAACTATTGGGGTGGGATTTGCTGGGGACTCTTTTAACCTATTGATCTGAGCGGGAAAACTTCAGGTCCTGTCTATTATGCCTGCTATCAGCTTCTCCTAATAAAAGTTCCTTTTGGAAGAAACTGATTCCACGAGTTCTGCTTTCTTAGGATGAGGTATTGAAGTGGGCCCTGACAGACTCTTCATTTACTCCAGTCTCCAATCTCTGTGACCCTCTTTCTGACTTCACTTTCCTAGTGCCATTTGGAGTGTTGCCACAGCTACATAAATCCACTAGGACATAGACTGAGAAATTTCAACAAGTGGCTCTTTGTCTGCTCCAATTCTATTTTGAATTATTTTTTTTAATGTCCTCGGTCAAAGCAGGAACATTTGTGCTGAGAAAGGAAATGCCTAGAGGATTTGTCAGAGCCAATTTTCCTAGCCTGCAAAAGCAGTCTGGTGAACAGAGTTTGGCGACTACTTTCTCTCCAATCCACAGCCATGTCATACTGGGCAGATGGGAGAGAGACGGGAACATGATAAAAAAAATTGGTTGGATTAATTTGCATGCTCCCGAGCTAAAAACACAAGTCTTGGCTGTCTTGAACAAATGTCTTTTCATGCATTCATGTATTTCACAGACCTGTTTGTGTTGTAGTTGCTATTATTGCTGTTGTAAACCTGCAAACATTATCTCCACCTTCATAGGATTAGTTTTCCTTTAAATGAGGTCATGAAATCCATGAAGCTCCAGTTTGAATATTATGCCATAATAATGAAATGTATGGCAATGGAGTGTCCTGCCAACAGTGTAGATGAGATGTGACTTTCAACAGCAAGATTAATCCTCCCACATAATCCATCCTCCACTGACAGTTCTCCTGATCTGTATCTCCAGAAATGATGTATATCATGCTTCAGTGCTCTGGGTTCAATTTAGAGGAGGTTCTTCAAAAAGGAGCATCTGCCTCTAACTCATTAAAGCAACTATGGTATAGGAAAAAAAGGCTGGCTCTTATATTTTCTGAAACATGTTTTCAGAATTGATCCTGAAACACAGCACAGCCCTAATCTATACCTCTTCTACCACTTTATCAACTGTCCTATTACTATTAAAACACTCAGAGCTACAATCTGGAGCCCAACAATGGGGGGGGGGGGGCGCAGCTCCCAATGCATTCAGACTGGCACCCCAACTCCTCCAATCCACGTAACAGCTCACTACTAACCAGAGCATTACATTTCAAATGCTTCATTTAATTTTTTTTATAATATGTTATTGGTTTTCCAATTTTACATTTAAGTATTTGAAAAGCAACATGGTGGCAGGGTTAAACAATAATTCAATAACATAAAGTTTAGTACCAATCTCAGGTTACATCATCAAACATTTCTTCTCTTTTTCCCTTAATCAAATTAGTACAATTCTGATTAAATCAACTCAATAAAAACATCATTGTTACATTTATCAATACATTTTAGTTTATACATATTTTAATTAATCTGGGTATAACAATCCATGTCCTGTTATTAATTTTTACTTAATTTTTAAATTCTCACCAATATTCCAATCAACCTTTAAAATCCATGATTTTCAAGCTCTAGGTAACCAAGGTTTCCCTTATCTCACTTCATAAAAAACTATAACATCCAAAATACACGTTTTACCTGTTTAAATGTAATCTTATTCTATTTCCTAGAGATTTTCTATTTCCCACCATACTAAATTTTCTGGTTAATAATAAAATATCCCCCTTTAGTAAATCATAGCTATTATACTTATTGCCTGGGTTAATCAATAAGTCAAACATATTCCTAATAGTTAATTTTTAGTTCCCTTTCAATCCTAATTTTTCAATATTATACAAATCAGAGCCTTATTTCCCACTAATTTCCCACTATTTTAAACCTAATAACCCAGATTCCCTTTATCTCAGCCTCTCCTTTTAACCCTCTAATTAACAAGGTAGATTCCCCTCTAATAAATCAAATCCCCAATCTTCAATCTTATTCTAGCTTTCTTCCTTTGCCAATTAGGCTTCCATATCAATGCTTTTAGATCATTCAGTGGGTCTCCCTCCATTTTCATGTATAGTATTTGTATCAGAGGAGACCAATTGATTGCCAGTTTTCTGGGAGGGCTGGCCCGTTTATATTCATTAGATTGTCCTGCAATTCCAGTCCCCCATCTTTGCTCTAATATATTTGCCTTTAATTCACTTTGTTTTTCTTTTTCTGAAGTTTCTTCTGGATTGTATAGAGAGTCTTTTCCATTTTCAATATTGTCCCTTCCTTTTCTGGATTGTCCATCATCTGTACTTGTTGATCGATTGAGTCTTCTATCTTAATATTTGGCTGTTCCATTTCATCTACTATCTTGTGTATTGTTGATTCTTTAGGTGTAATCAGGATTTGGCTTTGTGTATCTGAGCTGTCATCTTGGTCTTTTTTTGGGGATGTCATTTCGTCGCAAGCTGCAAGGATAGTTTCATTTATTGCTTTTAGCATGGCTAAAGTTATTTTCTGGTCCTCGTCCATCTTTTTTGCATATTTATAAACAGTCTTTCTAGTAGAAATTATTTGTTAAACAAAAATCAGTAAGGGTTTACATTCACCATTTAGATATGCCAGTTTCACTGCCCAGTTGTTTTTGCCAAGGTCAACACAGTCTTATCTAGGTCTGGGCTGTAAGCCAAGTCTCTTTTTATGAAATGGCAAATAACAAATTGTCATACCAAGTTCCACCACAAGATGTCACTGATACCATTTAAAGTTTTTTAAGTTCCAAATTCTTCTAGGTTCTGTCCCAGTTTTATTTCTTCTTTACAGGTAATAATAAAATCTTCCAATAAAAATAAGACACTGTAGGGTCCCCCAGTTTCAAAGGCATATAAATCCAAAATTCAATTAAAATTATTTTTTTGGATGATTAGTTCTCCTGGGCAGTCAGACGTCGGCACTTGGAGGGTGGGACAAGAATTTCCTTCCCTCTCTCATCACAGGGGGATAATACTTCAAGAAGCTTTTACAGGAAACTACTTAGGGTGTAGAGAAGATAAAATCTCACCCGGCTTCTTCCGCGTTGCTTTCAGTGTGCTTGATAGTAAATTTGACTTCGGTCGTCAGCGGCTGGGTGACAGGCCATATTGCTATGGCCGGTCTTTTTCCCCGTCGGTCTGAAGAGCTGCCCCGGATCAAACGGAAGAGCTGCTGCCATTCCGCGATCAGCGGGAGTCCTCTCCTTGCTGGTTGCCCCTACAGGGCGACCTCTGATCCTTTCCAGGGTCCCCCAGAGACATAAAACCAGACGGTGGAGATGACGCTCGCCACACACATCTGCCAACGCCACGATGGCAAACCAGAAGTGAAATGCTTCATTTAATTTTTAATGATACAAAACTTAGGACAGATCCTCCTTTACTCTCATGCTCACTGCACCATGATCAATCAATCAGTATAAAACTGGAAGGGACCTTAAAGGTCATCTAGTCCAATCCCCTGCACAAGCAGGAGACCCTATACCATTTCAGACAAGTGAAGAGTAGTGTCTACTCTTTTCTTAAAAAATAAGTTGACCTCCTCTCCTCTTTGTGGCAACCTCTCAAATACAAGAATACTGCTAAAATGTCCACCCAATCCTTCTTTTCTCTCGACTAGCCTGCAACCATTCTTCATATGTTTTAGTCTCTGATTGTGTGGTTGAAAAACACAGCTTAAAAAACCTGGCTCTTGTTGCTTTTATTGTCTGCCACTAAATGTTAAAATCTCATGTCTGAAAAGTTCTTGCCTGCTACAGACATAACTAATTGTTGAAATACCCTTGTTGTGATTATGGCATGGTACATAAATTCACAAAAGTAAATCATTCATCAAAATCTTAACCCCAATCCATCTGGCAGGAAAATAGCACAAGATTGCCAAGATAAGTAGACACAATCAATTGGTGCATGAAACTCAGGGAGGAGGGAGCTGGCTGGCCAAAAAGGAACAGGACTTGTTTTATCCTAGTTTGCTGTTATATCAGGGCAAAGTTCCTGCTGCATTTTGGGGTATTCTTTTTGCATTCAGAAACATGTGGAGCATTAGCATTATTTTGCTTCATGTCACTTTTATGGAAGAGACAAAGGAATTTTGTGTGTGTGTGTGTGTGTGTGTGTGTGTGTGTGTATGAATTCATAGAATCATTGGGTTGGAAGGGACTTAGTGGTCATTGAGTGCAACCCTCTGCTCTGCACAGGATCCACTTGAACATTCCTGAGCATCAAGCCTACATTGGACTGTTCTAGTGGATAACTGTTCTACTGATTGAAAAGTTCTTCTTGATGTCTTGCCTGAACCTTCCTTCCATGTAGTTTTAGTTTTGGTCCTGTTCTCTGGGGCAATAGCACATGTCCATTTTTCTTCTGTGCAACAGCCCTTTAAATATTTGAAGAGGATTATCACATCTTCTGAAGTATCTTGACTGAAGATACACAGATTTTTTAAAATTCCCCGTAGTGCTTGGTTTCCTCATTCTTCCAACTTGCTAGCCCTTCTCTGCAGTTGCTTCAGTTGTCATTGTCTTTTTTAAATTGAATTATCCATACAATCCTCCAATGACATAATTATGTGAAAATCAATGCGGGATATTCTTGGATCTTGATTAGCTAGGAAGCAGCAAAGAAACATTTCTTGCATCAGCTAAGAAATAATTGATAATTGTACTACACAGGCATCTATTGGATAAACTGTGTTACACCTGTATTTCCAATAAAACACATTGCGATCCATCCACCTAACCATTAAAATCATAATATTACAGCCAGTAATAATAGCACAGATCAACATGTTATAAGATCTGAAAATAACAAAAGGAATAGTATGAGTAGGTGTTGGAAATAATGGTATTGCACATAAATGCTAGGATTGCTATTTTGGATGTCGATATATTAAGATGTAGTCTTGAAGAACATGATTAATTAAACAGTTCTATTTCTGTACAGATTTAGGATCAGTGGTGGGATTCAGCCGGTTCGCATCACTTCAGCAGAACTGGTAGTTAATTTTTTGTTGCCCAGGCCCAGAATGGACTTCTGGAAAAAAACCGATTGTTCACATAATGTGTTTGAATCCCATCACTGTTTAGAATGATATATTCAGAACAGACAAATATGAGCAAACAATATGATGGAGAACTAAAAAGAAAAATCTTGGCGTGCACTAACTGAAGTATTGTGTTATATCAGAAAGTAATGATTTCAAAGTACCACATGGGTGTCAAACTGCCGGCCCATGGGCTGGATGTGTCATCGGGAAGCCTCGCCCACCCCATTGCCGGCAATGGCAAAACTCTCCCGATACGTCTCGCGACGTCATGTGACGTCGTGAGTTTGACATGTCTGAAGTACCATATTTCAGTTATAGGCCTCTTCCCTTGGTGAATGTAATTGCTAAGATTTTAACTGTGATTTGAGCCCATGGTTTACAGGTTGTTTTTTTTTTTCAAAATTGTGCATCCAACTCAGGCTGGATTCATATGGTGCCATCAAAATGCCACAAGAGGATTCACAAATTAAGCATTCATTATAATTCAAAATAAACAGAATCCAGCTGTTATTTATTTCAACACTGAAAAAAGTTTTAATATAGTTATGTAGATATCTCTGAAATAGACTGTGATTCCTTTGAATTTCCCAAAAGATTGTACATTCTTTGCTATTTCCAGGTCATGAATGTTTATGAATGTGAGTTGTCTCTTTGTCATGGGAAACGTAAAACCATAAGATTTTGCTTTCCAGTCATAAGTCCTTTTACTCATATGTTAAATTCATGTTTACAAATGTGTATTAATTACTAATCATAAATGAATCACCATGTGACATTTGAAAAAAAACCCGGGCACCTGCTTATTTTCCATTGCACACATCTACCTGGAACATATATTAGAACAGGATTACTAGATAAGGTCTGACATACTTATGAATTCAGACCTCTGTTCTCTCTAAGATGAAGGGCTGAGATACTAATCAATGATGTTGAAGATATTATTTTGTGTTTTGTATTCTAATTACAAAGGTATTATATTTATCTGTGTTCTCTGCATGTGTATCTAAATACTTCTCTGACATTTAATCAAATGGCTTTAGGAACAAAAGCCACATACAGATCTGCAATGAGAAAAACATTTCTTAATTGGCTTCATACAGAGAAATCTAAGGAAGACAAAAGGGAGGACTGATTGCAGAATCAGAAAATGAGGCCACTGTTCAATCAGCAAGATTACAATCTGGGTGGCTCTAAAAAGGCTGCAATCTGTTCATCTGTTCCTTGAGTGCTGGTACAAGATGATGTTACAAGATATTTGCTACTGGATGCCATGTCCTCATGTCATCCTCAAACATTAAGCACCACAGAATGAGAGGGCAAACAGAAAAACAAGCCACAGATAACTAGCACATGGGTTTTCTTTCCTCCTCTTTGTTCAATAGTTATGTTAGGATTTAATCTCTGGTTGGTTATCTCCTTTAAAATCCACATTTTAAACCCACATTTTATCTCCTTTAAAATCCACAAGCAAGAAAATATGCCCACATTGTTCCCCATGAAAGAGACAAAAGTTCCTTATGAGGGAAAATTTGTCTCTTACAAAAATTCCTGTAGGTCAAGTAGAGATCTCAGCAAGCAGATAGAAATCTATAACAGGACCTCCCATTTTGTGTTGTTTCAGGACTTTTCACGATTTACCCTTAGCTATTGCACAAACTTGCTTTGGCATCATCTTTCTTCTGCTACGTCTGCCTGTTCCTGCAGCCCATGAATGAACACATGCCAGTGTTAAAGTAGTATTTTCCCCTTTATTTTAACACTAACTGAGGACAGCATCATAAAAAAACCTCTCAGGCTTTGTCAATAGTACCTTGGAGGGAGGTTTGGTGGCTGCTGTGATGGAAAGGGAACAGGAAACGGCCTTGAAGGGCAGGAGGAGGAGCTGCTGCCAAGGTGAGATAGGTGGGGCTTGAACCCCGGGGCAAAAAACAAACATGGACAAGCCTCTCCCTGGTTCACATGAAAATAAAGAGTGGGAGGGGGAAGCACATTCTGACCTGTAAGATTCTCTTAGTACAGCTGTTCCAATAAAAATAGTTTTAGACGTCTGTAGCATTAGTTCTTAGTCTAGTCTACCTTATAGTACAGAAACATGTCTGAAACATGAAACAAGAGACACAATAGAGTCAGAATAAGGATCACCTATGGTGACAACAAATTTCATGCCAGTATAGTCTTTCACCCACGAGTATAGCCATGGACAGAGGCAATTGTGACAGCAATTATCCAGATTAAATCTGTACTATTGATTTTGGGCTTAACTGTCTTCAAATAATAGATGCAGATTTAAAATGTATGTAATTTATTTGCTATTATAACTTTTTAAAGAAAATAAGAAACAAAGAGGATGCAACTTATTGCACATTATTCTTATATATTTAAATGAGTGGCATGGTGGCCTAGTGGTGAAGATGCTCACTTCCCACTTGAAAGGTTGAGAATTTAATCCTAGGTAGTGGCAGAAGTTTCTCTCCCAAGACACAAAGAAAAAATATCTGCTGTCTGGTGTTAGGAAGGGCATCTGGCCAGTAAATGCTCAGTTCCATCCAGTCACCCCGACTCTACCCTGAATAGGGACTACAGGGTCATAAAAAGGGATTTTTTTTATTTTTGTACACTTAAATCATTATTGGAGAAAAAACTGTATGTGTAAATACACTAGTTTCATCAGAAATACACAAGTTGACTTCCATTAAAAATGAAAAATCAATATGCTGATATAAATCAAAATAAAATATAAATATAAATTTGATATAAATCAAATAAAATAAATAAATAAATAAATAAATTGAATTTTTGCTAATATTGATGATTTTTGCAAAATCTTGATGTTCTATGCCTTTCTCTGCAAAGCAAATAACATGAGAATGCTGACACAATCCAACTTAAATTCAGTATTTTAAACTTCCACTGAGTTCAGGGGAGAGATGTAAGCATTTAGTTTTTCCTTTGAGCAGCTCCAAATCAGAGAAGACTTGCTTTTTCATGAAAGTTTCAGTAATTTGAGAAGCGAGAACTAAATAGTAATGCTGAAATATATCGCTGTCAAATATGCCTATGAAAAATAGTGATTTGAAATTGTATGGCTGTTTTCTTTTTGTCAGCTACTGAGGTTGTTATTTCATCATGGTTTCCTACTTCTGTCTCATTCTCATCTTTACATTTGCCTTGAATTAAGCTTTCCCAGAATGGTGGGATTTTTTTTAAGGGTACTTTGAAAGTGAAGAGATTTCAATGAACAGATAGGTTCTGAAATAAAAACTGAAATGGAAATTGAAGGATTCTGAAATAGTTCAGAGTGAGTACTGTATACAATTCTGATCTCTGACTTTTTATTGTGATTGGTATATTTGAAGATATATTCCTTAAAATTCTTTTATTTACAGGAAGTCCTCGACTTACAAACACAATTGGGACTGACTCTTCAATGCGATGTCAAATGACCATTTTGTTCAATGATTGAATCACAGTCTTGACACTCCTGGTTGCAGTTGTTAAGCAAAGATTGTGAGTCACTAAGTGGACAGAGTCCCATGTAAGGAGTACAGGATGCCTCAGTGTGGTGAAGGAAGCCCTAGGAGGCCAGGCACAGTCTATGGGTGCTGTAGTATGTTGCAAAGCTTTATTTCAATCTAAAATCAGAAACTGTATGCATTGTATTAATTGAGGTCAGCAAAGAGCTAACTCTTTAGCTCCTTGCTGACCTCTTGTGTTCAATATAAGGATCTAATGAGAACAAAGAGCTAAATTGCTCCTGCAATTCCAATATTAGATCCCATCTGTTTAAACTCTAAAGAGCACATAGATTAAAACATAGAGATCTGATTTCAAAAATGTAAATGTGAGATGATTATCAAATACCTGAAATGAGATCATGTGCCCGCAGGGGTGTATATGTGTGTGTGTGCAATATTTTGCAATAGTTGGAAATCCTGTGCAGGTAGTCCTCGATTTACAACAGTTCATTTAGTGACTGTTCAAAGTTACAAAGGCACTCAGAAAAATGATGTATGACCATTTTTCATACTTACAACCATTGTAGCATCCCCATGGTCATGTGAGCAACATTCAGACATTTGGCAACTGACTCATGACAGTTGTAGTGTCCCAGGGTGAAGTGATCCCCTTTTGCGACCTTCTGACAAGCAAAGTCAATGGGAAAGCCAGATTCACTTAACATTTTTGCAACTAACTTAACAACTGCAGTGTTTCATTTAACAACTGTGGCAAAAAAGGTCATAAAATGGGACAAAATTCACTTAACATATGTCTTGCCTAGCAATTTAGAAATTTTGGGCTCAATTGTGGTCATAAGTAAGTAATGTATTTAGAATTGCAAGCTTCCCTGAATTGTGCAACTTTTGCATAAATGTATAGGAATGTGCATTTAACTATTTCTGATTGTCCATTTTAATAACTGTTATTTAATTTAATTTTTTGTTTAGTTGGTATTCCAGATGAATACACAAAATACAAATTTTCTGTCTCCATTTGGTCTCTTACTTTAGTAATTTATTCATAATCCAAAGTGAATTATTGACCCTGCCACTACTTTTCAGTTTAGGTTGATTTCACGTTTGTTTTGTTTTGTTTTGTTTTCTTACTTCTAATGCACTGCTTTTTCTAGTTCATTCTAGGAGAAGCCCCTAGAACAGAGGTCCCCAACTTTTTGGGCACCAGGGACTGGTTCCATGGAGAGAGGTTTTTTCACAGACCCGAGGGGGCGTGGTTTTGCCTGCTGCCTGCATCCTGAGGATGGGGCTTCACTTGTTTGCACGGACTGGTTTCTGTCATGCCGCAGCCTGGTGCCGGTCCATGGACCAGGGGTTGGGGACCCCTGCCTAGAATGAAGAAACAGAAATGTATACATGCATGGTCATCTTGGTGATATTTATAATTTGTTTGATGGTGCAAGGTATTTTTTCATATTTTGTTATTAATGAATGTAGAAGAATTATTAGATTTATACTAGTACTGGAAGCTCTGGCTGAGAAAGACATCTGGTAAAAACTGTAATATGGAATCTCCAAAAGGTGAAGACAAAGTAGGAGAAATATGGATTAGTTTCTTAGTTATGTTTTGTATCTGATGATGTGACCTAGTCTCAATCCATAATCCAGGAACCCCTATAACAGCTGTTATGTTAATTTTCATGACTATTCAAAAGAAGCATCAAGTATAAAAAACAGCAACAAAGCAGTTTAATGGAAAATTTGGAGAAACTTTCCTACATCTTAATTTATGATGCATCCAAGACCCAGAAGTTAGAAAAGAAAAAAAATGTATCAGTTGCAGTGCTTACAATATATTCATTAGGAAACATGCCAAAAGTTGAGCTGAGGCAAAAAGCCTCTCCAGCATTCTGTTTAATCCACAAATTACTTTAGGTTTTCTATGCCTGAAGCCTGTCAGGTCCATCATATCTCTTCACCCTTCTTCCCTTGTTGAAGGCAGATTTTAGGATTTTGTGTTTTCTGTTCACGATTATTTGCTCTGAACCAGATTTCACCTGCAACCTTCAAGGAATTGAAAAAAATGGAAAATAAGATTCACTGCTATGAGTTTTAAAACCTATTCAGCAAAAGCACACATTTGATTCAAGTAGAGGAGTGAATTTGGAGCAAGTGCAGTAGCCCAAAGGACTCTGAGTGATTGCTACTTCATTTTTTCCATATATACAATAGTAATTTTTCAACCAACGTGCTGTCTGAGTTTACATGCTAATACATATTTAATTCCTAATCCTTTCTTCTTTCCTCCAGCCAATGGTAAAATAAATTCCAGGTTTGATAATAGTCCGTTTCTTCTTTTTCTTTCAGTCTCCTAGTCAATCTGTCTATTTCTGCGCATTCTAGTATTTTTTTAATTATTTCTTCATCTGATGGTATTCCTTCATTTTTGCAGTGTTGCACAAATATAATTCTTGCCGCTGTTGTGACATGCAAAGTCAAGTATAAGCTTTGTTTATTAGTCTTTTCTGGCATTATACCTAAAAAAAAAAAGTTCAGGTTTAAAATCAACATGTTCTCCTAACATCTGTTCTAGCTAAGTATGTATCTTTTTCCAATAATTCTTTACTTTATCACATGTCCACCAAACATGATAATACATGCCTGACTTATGTTTACATTTCCAACATCTATCTGACATATTTTTAAACATTTTTGCTATTCTTGCTGGTGGCAAGTGTCATCTATAAAACATTTTGTATAAGTTTTCTTTATAGGAAGTTGACATTGTCAGTTTATAGTTTCTTTCCCATGTTTTGCCATTTTTCTAATTCTATATTTTAACCAAATTGTTTCACCCATTTTATCATTGTTTCTTTGACTTGTTCACTTTCCATTTCTAAAGTTAATACAAAATTATACATTTTCTTAATTAATTTTTCATCCGAAGTCAACAATGTCTTATCAAACAGTTTGTTCCTTATAAAATCCATACATTTTAACATTTCTATCATATCTAGTTTGCATTTGTAAATGTGTCCACCATGTTAGGTTGGTACCCTGATTTTCCATTTCTTGTTTAGATTTTACGTTTCCTTCAGAGTTTAGAATATCTCTATATGTCCAGATTTTTTCAAAGTCCACCAAATTTGGGTGAACAAATGCTTCCATTATTGACAACCACCCTGGAATTTTAAAATATATTTTACTTTTTATTTTTTCCCATGTTGTTAACAGTGCAGTTCTTATATAATGATTTTGGAAATATTTATGAACTCTATTTTTCCCATACCATAAGAAAGCGTGCCGTAATTGCTACTTCTCCTTTGAGGCATGGCCCAAATGTACCCCAAAGTAGATTAAAATGCAATTAAATAATATTTTAGAAAACAAGTTAAACTATAACAAAACATAAATAATATTACATTTAGAAACTAAATAGTACATGTAGCCCTCATTTAACAACTGCCTTGGGTAGCAACTCTTTGCAAATACAATAGTCAAAACAATAGTCAAAAACAATAGTAAACTAGTAAAAAAGGATTTTTTTAACTAGTTGTACACTTATGCCCAAATTTCCACACCTGAGAACAAGACATCCTGGAATGAAAGTAAAGCTAGTGTTGCTATATGAGACAATTTTATCTGAATGTGATGGCAGTAACTAGCAATCTTGGCAACGTCTCTCTCTCTCTCTCTCTCTCTCTCTCTCTCTCTCTCTCTCTCTCTCTCTCTCTCTCTCTCTCTCTCTCTCTCTCTCTCTTTCTCTGTCACATGGTTCACTTAGTGACTATGTCACTTAGCAACTGTTTCACTTAGCAACTATTTCTCTGAAAGAAATTGCAGTTGGGACTTCCGGTGGCGTTCACCGCGCCGATGGCGGCTTTCTTTTAAGCCGTCCGTCTCAGGGCTGCATGAAAGCTGCAGGAACAGCGCTCAACAGCTGTTCCGCGGCTTGAAACCTCTCTCCACGGGCAAAGGGGAGGTGGTGAGTTCTTCGCCGGATATATACTTATACTTGAGGGATGGGATTTATTATTTGGTTGGCACGCTTATTTGATTTATAATAAAAAAGTAGATCAAGTTTTCAAAGCTCACGTTTTAAGAAGTGCTTTATTACAAGTTTGGAAGAAATATTATTATAGACTAAATTATAAAATTCCCATTTGGGCGATTCCAGGACAGGTGATAGAGGGGGTATTTAGAGGAGTTAATTTGGATAATATTACCTATAGGGAATTGCTTAGTTTGGTAGGACAGGATTGGCAAATTAAATCCTTAGCAGATTTGAAACAAGAAAATATTGTATATTCCTGGTTTTATTATAATCAATTGTTAATGAGGTGGAGTTTAGATCAGAAGGTTGGTATTACTTTGGAGGATGTGAATTTGATTAAACAGATTAAAGATCCAACCCGAGCACATATAAAGAGAATTTATAATGCTTTGATTGAATTGGATTCTGAAACGGAACTAGTTAAAGACTGTATGATAAAATGGGCTCAAAATATTTAAGAATCGATTTCATTGGATACATGGGAGACAATTTGGGTTAAAGTGTGTTATAAAGTGTTCGTTTTGTGACCAAAGTTACAAAGGCAATGAAAAAAAAAACATTGGTGGTGCAATGGTTAGAATGCAGTATTGCAGGCTACTTCGGTTGACTGCTGGCTGCCTGCAGTTCGGTAGTTCAATTCCCACCGGCTCAAGGTTGACTCAGCCTTCCATCCTTCTCAGTTGGTAAAATGAGGACCTAGATTGTTGGGGGCAATATGCTGACTCTGTGAACTGCTTAGAGAAGGCTGTAAAGCACTGTGAAGCAGTATATAAGTCTAAGTGCTATGGCTATTGCTATTGCTATTTTTCATACTTACGACTGTTGCAGCATCCCCATGGTCATGTGGTCAAAATTCAGGTGCTTAGCAACTGGTGTGTATTTGTGACAGTTGCACCACCCCAGGGTCATGGAATCACCATTTGTGACCTTTCCAGGCAGGTTCCAACCAGTGAAGTCAATGGGGGAAGCCAGATTCTCTTAATGACTGCAATAATTTGCTTAAGAAATGTGGCAAAAAAATTGTAAAATGGGGCTAATCTTACTTAACAACTGCTTTACTTAGCAATAGAAATTTTGGACTCAGTTGTGGTCATAGGTTGAGGACCATCTGTAAATACTTTCTAAATTTAATTTCAGTAATATTTTACAAAAGTTAGTAGTCATCTATTTATCCCATTTTCAAATCTACTTTATAGGAACAAAACAATGCATTGAAACTCTCATTTAGTAACATATGTCAAACTGATAAAACCCCCATCTTAACGCCAATTAATCTATTAAATTTAAGTCACTCCCTCCAGCTGGTCCTCATGGAATAGAATCTTTTTCTTCTGCAGAATGTCTATTGAATAAGTATGACCCTCTCTTTTTCTCAAGATATTCTTTAGAATGACTTCCCAAACTTGTTCTCTTGAGGATTGTAGATTTACTTGCAACTCTTCTTGTTTCAAGTGCACTGGAGACCTTGTACAGTAATTCAACCATCTTTATAGTAGGACTGATGGTATCAGATTTATATTCCAAAATTACAATGAAATCTTCTGCATTGTCAGATATTTCTGCTGTAGCCTCAGTGATTTGATAAATACTGAGTTGCATCTCTGGGTTACTCATGTTTCTTCCAATTACTTGTGTAATTTGTTCCTCTTGCTCCTCTTTTGTGGCATCCTTTGTACACAGTGAAGTGAAGTACTTTGAATATTATATAAATATAAGTGACTTACATAGATACCTGCAATGTTGTTTCATATACTTTTATTCTTTAGCTCTCTCTTGTGGTCAAATAATAAATCTTTAAAAAATAGCTTTTGTAGATCAGTAGCCATGCTAATTTTGAAAAGGATTTTGTGACAGTAGAAATCACAGCTCTTGAGCCTTTTAATTTCTCCAGTCTCTGAATTATCTCAGCCTGTTCCCAAGGAGAAGAGTAACAATGGAAACTATTCAGCTTTCATCCTCATTTCATCTTGCCCATATTTTTCTTTACTTTTTCTCTCTATTCTTTAATATATTGGACATGTTACAGCTTTTCCAGTTTTTGTTTTGTCAGGAATAAGTCCTTGAGAGTGCCTTAATCAGAGTATTGTGTGTAAAAAAATGAATAAAAATGTATAAGTAAGAAAAAAGAAACCCTTTGAGTTTCTTAACTTCATTATGGTACTTTAACAACTGTATTTATTAGCTCTAAGATAGAAAAAATGGTCTGTGCTGAGTGTTTAACTCAGGGCTCCCGAAGTGATCAGTATTGATCCACAACTACTGATGGAATTATCCAAGGGGTAAGTGTCATTGCTGTTGTTATTATTTAATAATATTAATTAAAGTAGTATTTATTAAATTATTTTATATAATAAATGTTTTGGGGATTGATGAATAATCTGAAGCTTCATGAAGGGCTGAATATTTTAGGCATTCCTGGCTTAACTAAAAAGCCTGGTAACGAGATTACATTCCTGTGTCATCCCATGAGGTTTAACTGTGGAGTACCTGCATGTATAATATTATTTCATGTGTCATCGTCAGAGCAACTACTTTTGTCATGATCCTCAGTTTCTGACAATTACTGTATAAATCTGGCAAAGAAACCTGTAATTCTATGTACGCTTATTCCAACATTGTTGTAATAAAATATATTAATATGCATAGGATTGGGTTTTATTAATCATGGTTTTAATTAGTTAAATGTAAATTGTATATAACCAATGGCCTTTTTCTTTATCCTTAACTGTCCAGAAAATTAGTTATATTTCCATCAAAAATAAAATCTTTGCAAAATGTAGACTAAACCTCAGCATTACCAATGGAAAAAATGCCTTTGACTATTCTAAAATTTAACAAAAGGTTAGAAATGAAAGATTGTTTATTATATATGATAGATTGATTGCTACTGTTTTCCTTTATTCCTTTAAACAAGGGAGGAAAGGCAAAAAAGGAAAAAATGCTGTATTTTATTGAATTTGCAATTCTCCAGATTCAAACATATTAAGAATATCTTTATGCAAACATCCAGAAGCTGACACTCAATACAGTATACTGTAGATGTATCAAAGATGGTGTCAAGCTACAAAGATTGCTTGCGCTTGCACAGCCATGCCGCTTCTAGCTTGCCAACAGTTTCAAGGGGGGAGGGGAATGCATGAACTGCACTGGTGGTTTCTATCCACTGGGAAGCAAGGTGGCAGAAGATATGTTATGTCAGGCAGAGACTTTCTTTTCATAACAATTGCCTGAAGACTAATTGGACAATGTGACAAGGCTCAACCCTTCCAAGACGGAGTGGCTGTGGTTGCCGGCTCCCAGGTATGGTCAGCTGACTCCATCGCTGACTATAGGGGGCGAAACTTTGGCCCCCTCGGAGAGGGTGTGCAATTTGGGGGTCCTCCTGGATCCACGGCTGACACTGGACGACCAGTTGACGGCTGTGGCCAGGGGGGCGTTTTACCGGGTACGCCTGGTGCACCAGTTGCGGCCTTTTCTGGACCGGGATGCCTTGCACACAGTCACCCATGCTCTTGTCACCTCCCGCCTGGACTACTGTAATGCTCTCTACATGGGGCTTCCCTT
>NW_015387371.1:311789-324468 GCF_001527695.2 Protobothrops mucrosquamatus | reverse complement strand
TTTTAATTATTTTAGATTTGTATTTGGTATTTATGTGGGATTGTTTTAAACTGGCTGTAAGCCGCCCTGAGTCCTCCGGGAGAAGGGCGGGGTATAAATGAAATAAATAAATAAATAAATAAATAAATAAATAAATAAATAAATAAATAAATAAATAAATAAATAAATAAATAAATAAATAAATAAATAAATAAATAAACTGGGGAGGAATGGTTTTACTCTTTTAATTATCTTTTGGGCACCATATTGCCAGAGCTTGTCTTCCATTCATTAGTGCCTGTATGCTGTGCTCAATAAAGGTTTGCATTAGGGATCGTAATGTCTCAGGTGTGCTTACTTCATTGAGATCATCAGCCGGAACTTTGACAGGTGGATAGTTATGTGAATTTGGCTGTATAGGTTCAGTTTGAAAGAGGCCTTAGCTCAGGGGTGTCAAACTCGCAATGTCACGTGATGTTTTGCCATTGCCGGCAATGGGGTGGGCGTGGTTTCACTATGATGCATCCGGCCTGTGGGCCAGCAGTTTGACACTTCTGCCTTAGATAGATGACAGGTTCACTCTTTGTCTTCTCCCAACAGAGCTGGATATCCTTTCTGAAGCTGCAGGGAGCAGCTGTCAGTTAGTATTGATGAGCAGGGAAGCAGGGGCCATTGAGATGATAACACCAACTCTCAGTATTTCAGTTCTGACCACACCAGATGGATCCCGGAAGTTGTGGAATTCTGGAAGGTTTTAAATTGCTCATCCCTAAAGTAGAATATTCTGAACTAGTTAGATTAATAGTGAGACTTGTTTGCAGTGGGCATGCAAATAATGTTGATTGTAAATATTCAATAATGTTCAAGGACAGCCCTTATATTGTCCCTTAGCTGTCTTTTTGGCAGAAAGCCATATTGGTCTTCATGTATATATTCTAATAAAATCTTGTTTAGTCTTTCTGTCAAAAGTGCAGCAAAGAGTTTATAGTCTTTATTTAGTAATGAAATTGGTCTGTAATTCTTTGTTTTTGTATTATCTCAGCCCTCCTTTGGTAGCAACATAATATCTGCTTCCTTCCATATTTTGGGTATCTTCCCCCCCCCTGTAATATTTCATTCATTACATCCTTTAGTGGCTGAAGAAGTTCATCTTCAAAGCATTCATAATATTGGCTTGCAAGGCCATTTGGGCCTGGAGCTTTACTTGATTTCATTTTTTTTATTAGCTTTAGAAATCTCAAAGGTAGTTACTGGATTATTCATAAGTTGCTCTGGGTCTGTGATATTTTAGACAGCTGTTGTCTCAAAAGATATTCATCTAATCTAGTCATATCTAACTCCTGTTTTTTATACAAATTGGAATTAAAGTTATGGAAAGACTTTTTAATAAATTCATTGTCTGTTAGGATTAGGGTTAGGGTCATTCTTTTTTCCCTTTCCTTTCTTAATTTATATGCCAACGATCTTCCAGGTTTATTTGCAAACTCAAAATGTTTTTGTTTGCCATACTTCAGTTTAGTTTCTATTTCTTCTACTGTTAACATAGACAATTGTTGCCTTAGCAACAGCTTGAGGCGGTGTCAGCCAGTGAATGCAACGTATTCTCCCACTCAAATGCATCCTAGTCAGCCCTTGCAGATAGCCAGTCTGGCCCAGCAGGCCATGTGGTCTGCTAACGTTCTCAGTGCAGCTTCCTGCCCCTGTTCCCAGTTTAAGATCAGTACATTACACCCCTCCCATCCTGATTCTTTAACACCTACCCAATATTCCTTGTTGTTCCATACTACACACGTTTCACAAAACACACAAGGACATTCAATAATACAAAAATCTTACACTTCACTGTCTATATGCAAAATACATAACATTATAGGTCATATACAACACAACATTAAAGTACTTAGGCTTTTCAATTTCAAAGGAACTTACATAAGCATTTCAGTTTGCAATAAAAATACATAAGCATTTTAAGCTTGCAATGACAGAAACCTCACGTAGTCCTTTAAAAACTTTGGTGGACTGTCTCAGAGCTGCTGCTAGTGCCCGATCTGCAAGCTCGCCTGCCAGGCTCGGCAGACCGGGGCTTTGGGACCCATTTGATGCGGGTGAAACCGGACTGTGAAGGCTGGCCTGTTCCGGTAGGCCCAAACCTTTGTCCATTTGCCTGTGGCCGGCCTATTCCGGTAGGCCCAAGCCAGAGTTCTGCGGTGGAGTGGAATCCACCAGATCGGCGTAAGAAGCCGATTGGGAGCACTGTCCCGTTGGCACAATGCCTGAGGTAGTAGCGGCGTGAAAAGCCGATTGAGAGGAATGGCCCATTGGCGCATTTCCTGAAGTAGGAGTGGCGTGACAAGCCGGTTGAGCACATTGTCCCATGGACGAAGTGCCAGAGTTAGGAGCTGCCTCGTTGGCAAAACCCCCATTCTGTGAACGCAATGTCCTGCTTTCGCTGAGAGACTCAGATTCACAATCGCGATCATTATCCTCCTTCCTCCCGAGAACAGAGTCAGGAGTAGAAGGGTGGCTATGTAATCTCCATCACAGCTGGTCAATGTGCCTGCGCAGCACACGACCGTCTTCCAAGGCCATTTCGTAAGAAAGTGGCCCAGTCACCTTACAAACCACAGCTACCACCCACAGTTGCCCTGATCCATAATTGCGAGCCCAAACCGGATCACCCACTTGCAATTGCCTTGGTGCCTTAGGCTGTTGCACCTGTGAGGCAACCCTATCAGGGTGTAAGCGATCCAGCTTTGTGATAAGCTGGCGACCCCATCGAAGCTTAGCTGGGCTCTTGCCTGTAGATGTACAAGGTGTTGTTCACTGGCAGAGGAGGAAATCCGCCAACTGTGATGCCAATTGCCGTGGGTGATCCTTTTCAAGGAGTCTTTTGTAGAGCAAACCATGTGTTCCGCTTGGCCATTAGAGCCGGGTGAAATGGAGCTGATGTGGCATGCATTAGAGGACAACAATGCTTTAACCGCAATAAAACTCTTCTCGTAGATATTTGTCCACTTCCATGGGGCCTGTTTGTCCAAGAGCCAGTGTAACGGCTCTGCCACTGCGGCCTTGTGGGGGAGAAAGGCATGGTAGAAGTTTAGAAGTCCCAGGAAGGCTTGAAGCTCTCCCTTCATCTTGGGACTGGGTGCCTGCTGAATCGCTTTGAGCTTGGATTCAGCAGGATGGATGCCTTCGGCATCAATACGAAACCACAGGAATTCTGTGGAAGTGATTCCAATTTTGCACTTCTCCTGTTTGAGTTTCAGCCCCGCTTCGTGGAAACGCCGCAAAACAGCCCGGAGCCTGTCAGACAGGTTTTCAACTGATTCCCCTGCGATGAGGACATCATCGAAATATGGGCATACGCCCGGAATGTTGCAGAGTGTGCGCTCCATCATGCTTTGGAAAATGCCAGGAGCTACGTTCACCCCGAACTGTAGCCTTCGCACCTTGAAAGCTCCTCGGTGAGTCACAATCGTTTGGGCCTCTGCCATGGCGTCATCCACTGGCAGCTGCTGATAGGCCTGAGCCAAATCTAATTTGGCGAAAATGCGCCCTCCCTGTAGAGACGCCAGAATATGGCTTACTACAGGCACCGGGTAGGAGTGCTGCTGGAGAGCTTTGTTTAGCATGCATTTATAGTCAGCACAAATGCGGACTTCTCCATTGGCCTTAAGTGGCGTAACAATGGGGGTTTCCCATGGACTACTATCCACAGGTTCCAAAATGCCCTACTGCGACTGTTTGTCCAACTCAGCATTGTTCCTCTGCTTGAGAGCAAAGGGCACCCAATGAGGCTTAATCCTGATCGGTGCAATAGAGAGGTCTAACCTCAGAGTGATTGGAGGCCCTTTGTATGCCCCATGCTCAGGGCTGAAAACATCAGCAAATTCTTTGCATACCTCCAAAAGGCTCGCCGTTTGCAAACTGTTTAACCCAGTCACCTGAATTCCTAGTACATCGAACCAATCGAGTTCAATAAGACTCGTGCGGTTGCCCTCGACAACTACGACATCCAAGGGACCCTTGAAATCCCTGAACTGCACCCCGAGTGTGGCCTCCCCCTTGACGCTGACTCGGGAATTCTGGAAATCGGTCAAAATGAGATTCAACAGCCTGAGCTTGACTCATTGGCCACTTCTGCAGCAAATCTGTTTAAGGGTTCTTTGGGAAATTATGGACAGAGCTGAACCCCTGTCCAGCTCCATGTCTGAGGGGACCCCCTGCAATTTGACTTCAATGTGGAGCTTTTTCTTCAATGGGCGGTGGGCCCCTGTCCTAAGTACGCTCCTTCTAGTCGTGCAAAAACCCACCCGGTTCTGACTGGGGACTCCGGTACCTTTCTGAGGCAACTCTTCTGATGGACTATCTTTCCTGCAACCCAAACAGATGGCGGCGATGTGGCCTTGCTGGCCACATGCCCGGCAAGTGGAGGAATGAAATGACAGTCGGTACGTTTGTAGCGCCCTCCACACCCGAAACACCAAGAGAAGGGAATTGCCTTGTCAAAGCTTTTGTCCACTTGCCTTTGAGGCCTTCTTTCAGGCAGTTGTTGCAACCGACCAACCTCGTTGTCCAACTCGGAGTCTTCAACCCTCTCGGTGTCCTCTAAATGGACTGTGTCCGAGCAAGGAGGGTTCTTGGAAAGCCGCAAGGCCTTAACAGCTCCACCTGGTGCTTCTTCGGCCGTTATCTCCCTCAGTGTGTCTTGGAAGGAGACAGTTTCTCTAGCAAAAATCTTTTGCTGAAGTTCTCAGCTCCTCAGACCACAAACAAACCACAAGCCAGTCTCATAGCTGTTCTTTCAGGTCCTTAAATTTGCAAGGCCTTGCAACTTGTCGCAGAGCAGCGATGAAATCAGCAGCGGACTCCCCAGGATGCTGGTCCCGCTCTTCAAAAGCATGTCACCAAGCTATGACCAACAGCTTTGGCTCAAAATGTTCTTTGAGCATTCTTTTCAGCTCCGCGTAAACAATAGACTCCAAGGGTGCTGGAGCAACCAGGTTTTCTGCAATATCAAAAGTTTCTTTACCGCAAACGCACAGCAGCGTCACGGCCTTCAGTCCATCCTCCCGAACCTGGTTGACTCTCAGGTAATTCTCCACCCCAGCAATGTAGGAGCTCCATCATTCTGGATGCTTTATGTCAAATTCAGAAAGATGACCAATCTTTGCCATGGTGGATCTTTGGCGGCCTTTTCAATGTCTCGTGCTGCACAGGCTTTCAAAGGGGTTCCAGGACGATTCCTTGTGGCACTCTCCTCCAGTGTTTTCGTACTGGCAGGCAGAGCGAAGGATGTTGGAACGCCATACTTCTCAGCACTTTCTAGGCTTTCCGTGGTGAGTCAGCCCCTGACTTTGCGGCAACACGATCCCACCTTCGTTGCCAATGTTCTGTTTCTTGCATTGGTAGGCATTGAAGAGGCAGGAGTAACAAACAGGTACTTCTTTATTTCAGGCTGAACAGAACTCAGAACAAGATGGCTCCACCCCTTTTTATACATTCACCCTGGGGCGTTGTCAGCCAATGACTGCAACATATTTTCCTGCTCAAATGCATCCTAATCAGCCCTTGCAGACAGCAAGTCTGGCCCAGCAGGCCACGTGGTCTGCTAACTGTTTCAGGGCAGCTCCCTGCACCTGTTCCCAATTAAGCTCAGTACATAACAATATCAATCCTTGAAAAAGATTTATGTCTTTCTGAAAAAAAAGTATACTCTCTGGCAAAACCATTTATATATCTCCATGAGTCTGTTACTACTAAACTGTCCATCATCTTTAAAAAGGTCTTTGGTAGTTAACCTGGGGTTTAATCCCCTTAGTAAATGTTCTGTTCAAAAGCTGGTATAGTTACTCCATTCCAGTCCCCCAACATAAACCAGTTTTCATATGAAAAGGGTAGCAGTTGGTCCATAAGGTGTTCAAAAAATTTGTTTTTATCATCATTCGGCCTATACATGCCGACCACTATTGATTTTATTCCATTAAGTTCTATTTCCGCTACCACAAATCTACCCTGCTCATCTATTAAAAGCAATTTAGGTTTAAGTTGAGGTTTTATATATAAAACAACTCCATTGGTCTTTTTTGGACCAGCAGATATAAATTCCTCCCCTAATTGTTTATTGATTAAGTACTTCTTATTTTGTTTCTTGAGATGTGTTTCTTGAATGCAAATTGTGTCAGCATTCAGGTTCCTCGGGTAGTGAAATAGCTTTTTATACTTGGATTTGCATTTGCCCCATTAATATTCTATGTCATAAAGTTAATCTCCATTTTTGGGCAGAAAGTGAGTTCCTGTGAGTTCCTGTGCAGACATCTTAACTAAGTCTTCTCCTTCAATGTCGGCTTTCTGGGGCTGTTCCATCTCCAGGTTCTTTTCCATCCCCAATTCTTCAGTTGAGTCTAAAATTAATTTATGTTTAATCAGGAAGTCCTTGGCTTTTTCTATAGAATTTATTCTAAATCTTTGGTATGTAAATATCACTCCTTCCAATTTATCCTAATGAAAAAAGGTTTTCCTCTTCTTCGGGATATCAGTGAGGAAAGCATAGGCTTTCTCGAGATTCTAACTGGATTTTCCTTCAAAACTATAATATCCACATTTTCCATTCTTAACTTGTGCTTAAAATGGCAGTCCAAAACCTGATCTCTTGTAATTCTTCTTACGAAGTGAACTATAACATTCCTTGGTAACTTTCTCTTAGTGGCAAATCTGGAGTTTAGTCTATAGACCTTGTCTAACTTTATTTCAAGAACATTTTCGTTTTTATTAATTAACTGAGCCAAAGCCTTGACCATTCTTAGTCTGATAGCTTCTCCTGGTTGTTCAGGAACTGCTCGAAATTTTAATTGAAATTCTTTCATATTCACTTCCAAAATTAATCTCTCCTCCATATCAGCTTCCATTGACTTATTTGATTTTTCCAAAATATCCAATCTTTGCTTCACCTGTTTGACATCTCCAGTTAAGTGTTGGATTTCCTCTCAGAATTCCCTTGCCAACCAAGGGAATTTTATAGTTATAAGCTTTTAGCACATACTCTGATGAGTATAAGTATAAAGGAGATAAGTAAGGTTTAAAAAAAGGACAGTTCTATAATCTTTGGCTTTTTGCTCCCTCTTGTGATTGCATCATCATTCTTAAAAAATTAGCTTGTCATTAAAATGATAAACCTGAGAGGGGAAAAAAAGCATTGAGAAATCTTTGGGAGGCTGAATTCCTCAACCAGCATGATCCAGATTTCTGGACATTGTTGATTTCTTTCACAACACTTAGCACAATTGTGTTTTTATCTATCTATCAATTTATTCTGAGCTGCTACTTTGCAAGCTTACAAAAATGGGAATCCCAGAACATCTCACTTGTTCTTATGAAAAACTTACATACTGGTCAAGAAGGGTCAACATGAACAGAACAGGCTGGCTCCAGGATGGCAAAGGAGTACAACAAGGCTATATACTCTCCCTTTATTTATTCAACCCATTTATATATTAAGAGAAGCTGATTTGGAAGAAGTTGTATGTATTATAAAATTGGAGGAACAAACATCAATAATCTGGGCTAAGCTGATGACACTGTCCCAATAGCTGAAAAAGCAGAGGATCTGCAAGCTCTAAAAATAAAAGCCAAGGAGTACAGCGGAAAAATGGAACTAAAATAAAATATAAAGAAGACCAAATGAATGACAACAGATAAAAGAGCCAGCCTTAGAACTGATAATGAAAGTAGCTTCTGTCTTTTAGAATCAACCATCAAGAGTACAGGAACAAGTAAGTCAAGAATTCTGCCACATATTAGCACTTAGTAGAGCAGCCAATGAAGGTCTTGGAAAAGATATTCAAATGCTATGAAATGTCTAAATATCAGAATTGTGCAAGCCATGGTATTGCCTGACACTTTATGGAAATGAAAGTTGGATTTTGAAGAAGCAGGATAAGAAGAGTATCAATGCTTTTGAACTTTGGTGTTGGAGAAGACTCCTGAGAATGCCATGGGAAGCCAAGAAAACAAACCAATGGATCATTGGACAACTAAACCTAGAGTTCTCACTTGAGGACAAATAACCAGGCTAAACTTTGAACACATTATGCAGACCCTGCTCTATGGAGAAAGTCCTAATGTTGGGAAAGGTAAAAGGAACAAGAACATTGGAAGTTCTGAAGCATCAGGTTAGGGACAGAATGCCATGGAGAAAATCTGTTATTAGATTAGATTACATTAAATCAGAGTACATTACAAAGAAGGAATTGGGGGGGGGATTCCAAAAAGAAAGGAAGAAATCCATGTCTGGCATCATATTTACCCTTAGGTATCTTAGTGCAACATAAATGAAAGAAGCCAAAAAAGAAGAGGTAACAACAACAAGAAAAAGGAATCCAGCTTTGACACGAAGAGTGAAAGATTCACTGCTCCAAAGAATTGGAAACACCCGATTCTCCGTCTCGCCCCCTGCCATGTGCCTTACCGTGGCGTCCTGCCCTGCGTAGCTTGCGATGGTCCGAGAACCCCCTGGGTGCCTCCTGTAGAAGCGGCTGACGTCATAGACTTTCCTGTCGATCACCAGCCAGCGCTCCTGTGGCAGGTCTCCCTGGCCAGTGCACAGCCCGATCTCGTCCCAGGTAAACCACCGCGAAGGGCCAGACAGATCGGCTGCGGGATCAGCCTCCCTCCTCTGCCCGACCCCTGTTTCTCCTTGCTGGGAAGCCATCTCCCCCCCCCCCCCNCCCCCCCCCCCCCGACTGAGGCTTTGGGGAACCTGGCACTGTCCTTGTTCTGCTCTGCTGCATAATCTAGGGCTGAAGAAGATCATATTATAACTATGACTATTAATCAGTCTTAATGCTCTATATACACAGGTCCAATTTCATGAAGCAGACAAATGGCTTAATAAGGCTCAGAGCCAAAATAAGTGCAAACACAAATAGCTTTCTTAGATAAAAGGTTTTTGTCTACAGAGTAAGCTGTCTGGTCTTAGGGTTGATCTCTTCATACTTTTTTGCACAGAAATTCTGGTAGATGGTGGGTTGTAGTTCTATCATAGGCACAAAGCCAGCTGGGTAACATTTAAACAGTCACCCTCTTTCTGTCTTGGGAAGCAGAGAATGGCAAATATTTTCCAAAATCTTGCAAGAAGACTGCAGGGACTAGTCCAAGCATTTTCCAGGAGTCAACAATGATTTGAAGGAACCATAAATAAATGTACAGTATGTATGTCTTTTTTTCTTCCAGTCAATTATGTCCAGTTCTTGAAGACTGCCTGGACAAGGTCCTTGCAGTTTTTCAGAAGTGGTTTGCCATTGTCTCATTCCAAGGGCTGAGAGAGAGTGACTAGTCCAAGGTCATTCAGCTGGCTTTGTGCCTAAAGCGGGATTGGAACCCCAGACTCCTGGTTTCTAGCTTGATGCCTAATAACCACTACACCAAATTGGTCCCATATGTCTAGCTTTCCTCATAAAGGAATCTGAGATAATTGACAGAAATTATTACCTGGTGAGATCCAGAGGATTATTTATCTAGTGCTTAGAAAACTTTTCTCAGCTTTATTTATTTTTAAAATTTGTATGCTGCTCATCTTCCCAAGAGGGAGATTTTAGGTGGCTTACAACCAAGTAAGAAATGTGGAAAGCTAAAACACTTCAAAATACTCCTGAGCACAAATGAGCTTAGGATCCAGTCACACAGCTCAGTGAAAGATGAAACTGCTTCCACAAGGAGCATAACTGGACAGCTGCTGTGAATACAATTTTCAATAAACTGGTAAGCAAAATGTTTTCAGACAATGAAATAACTAAGAAATCTTTCAAGTAATCATCATCTTTGATTACTCTTAATCTTCAGTTAGAATTTACTTTCTGCATATGCCAACAGTAAGACATGCAATACTGAATACATTTCAAAGATTATTGAAAACTATCTCTGATTCAGGACTTGGCTGAGATAAATGCATAATAGTGTCTAAGCGCCTATATAATGACTGGTAAGTAGCAGTTTGGAGTCTACACCTCCTACAGAAGAAAGACAGCAGGAAGAAAATGCATGTATGCTAGTACCACATCTAGTAAGAAAAGATGGAGAGAACCAGTTTACTTTATTTCATTCTCATTTTATAATGAGGTTATCATTTATAATTCAAAAAAGTTTTCGAATGTACTATATCTCAGTGGTTAACCATATTTTACTTAAAAAGGTAAAATTCTTACATATTTGAGTTCCATTAGTATCATTTCATATTATATTATGGTGATGATAATCTGTCCCATCAAAGTCCCACAAAACAGGAAGAATGGATCAGACACTTGAAAACCAAGAGAATACAATAACAAATATATTTCGGTTAAATATACAAATTTTTAAATTGTGTATTTGGCTTCTGCATGCAAGTATATCTCAATTTAAGAAAATGTTGCTTAAGTATGATTACAGTTGCCCTTGATGACACTATTAAAACATCAAGTGTTCCTTGAGTAGAGTTTGATTCCCAGAGACTTCATGGATCTGTCCCTGCAATCCTTGCAGCAATAATATTGAAGTAAACTTGATTTTATTGTTAGAAGGTTTTGTGCTTTTAAATTAAAAAATATGTGTGTAAGTATGTGTAAGGTATAGGGGGCGCGGTGGCCTAGTGGTTAAGAGGCTGGACTTGTTGACCAGAAGGTTGGCAGTTCGAGACCTGAGTACCATAGGATAGGGTAAGCTCCCATTCTTGCCCCAACTCCTGTCCACCTAGCAGGTCAAATGCATGCAAATGCAAATAGATACATAGGTACCACTTTGGTGGGAAGATAACAGAGTTCCATGCGACTTGGCATTTAATCATGCTGGCCACATGGAAGCATCTTGGGACCATATTGGCTCCCTCATCTAGGAAACAGAGATGAGTACTGCCTTCTAGAGTCATGACTGAGCAGGAAAACCTTTGTCTTTTCTTAATGGAAATTGCAGATATACTTCATATCCTGTTTTATTTTATTTATTTAATTATTTGAAGAAAAAAAACTTACAGAAATTGTGGTTTTTCAAGTGGACATTTCTGAATTCACAGATATAGATTGGCACAGTAGCCAGTCCAAAACATTCCCAAGAAAGGATTTCCTTATTGCAGGAATAAGGAATCAGACTACAATCAGACTACATTAAAAGGGGTGACACACCTCTGTTCTGAAAAAAAGCAGTTTAAGACAAAGGAATGCAGGGGCAGAGGAAGGCAAGTTGTATGAATTCCTGATATATACCAAAGAACCAAAGGGTGTTAAAAATTCTGTTTATGGACTTCCGGTTTTGGGTTGCAGAGGCTTCTCTCTTTGTTATCTGCCTTTCCTCTGCCGGTAGACCCTTAATTGGGTCAAAAAGTCACCCTAAGCATTAAGAAACCATTGTGGATGATCCCAGTGAGACTTTTCCTTCTCTCTTTTTGCCTAACTACTCTCCTGTTAAAAGCCTTTTGGAATTACTCCCCTGCTTTGAAAGAGCTGCCTTTGTTTATCTAGGGAAAAGAGCTTTCCATAACAAAGGAAAAAACTTCTTATTGACTATTTTTATTTTTGGTTACTTGGGGGCCCTGGAAAAATCCTTATCATAAAACTTTATTATTATATCTTCTAAGCTGGAGAATATTGTTTTCCTATGTCTTGGACTTATTTTTTTAAAGGGATAAATCTTTATTGTTTGGAAAAACAAACTCTATGAGAAGCCAGAAAAGACATTTCATAGCTCTTTGACTTTGCTAATCTCATTCTTGCTGTCTGGAAGAGACTTTCATAGTTTACTGAGGACATCTTGTGGAGAAATTTAAAACTGCAACTATTTCTTGTTGAAATGGAGAAACCATATTTACAACTCAACTGTAAACTCATACTGGAAAAAATTTATGAAGCTACTGAGGAAATATGTTCCCAAATAAGAGAACTGCAGAAATAATAAACAGAAATTCTACTGTGAACCTACAAACTGACCTTCAGACTCTATCTGATCATTCTACAGACCAAAAAGCAATAGAAGAGGAATTAATTTACATACAACCTATGGAGACTTTGGACGACCAGAAAATGAGTGTAACTAAACTATCTACAATTGCAAAACTAACAGAAATGGACTTGAAACTACAACTGTTGGAGAATTATGACAACTTTGATAATCATCTATTAATTATAAAATTGGACATGATCGAGTGTTTTATCCAGCAGACAGGAGCCAGGCGTCAAAAACAGAGGATGGGAGGTCTTTTACTGACCCAAATGACATTACAAGCAAAATACAAATGGCTGGTAGGCGGGAGGTATCATCTCCAGAACAAAACGCTTAGCTGACGAACAACACCTAAAAACCGAACTACACACTCTCACTAATGTACTAACATCCAACAGATTCCAAAGAAATAAGATTACCAACCTAATCCAAAAAGAAACCCCCACTAAAAGCCAAGGCAAAGAACAAGAAAACAGCAAAGCCCTCCTCCCATACATAAAAGGCACCACAGACAGAATCAGCAAGATCCTCCATAAACACAACATCAAGACAGCATTCTGCACAAACCGAAAAATATCTACCATCCTAAGAAACCCCAAAGATAAAATTGAGTTAGAAAATCAAGGAGTATATGAAATCCCATGCACCGCCTGCCCCACCACATACATCGGACAAACCAACAGAAGAATAAATGCACGCATTGAAGAACACAAGAACTCAGTCAGAAAAGAGG
>NW_015387371.1:289686-311076 GCF_001527695.2 Protobothrops mucrosquamatus | reverse complement strand
CTCTTGGGTGCGTCCAACATGGACGCACCCAAGAGTCGGATTTTATATATATATATATTTATATATATACATAAAGAAATTCTGTTTATGTATAGCACCACAGATCAAACAAAGTGGACAATCACCATGTGCTTTACTGCTTAACTGTCTTAACTGTAATAGGAAACAGGAAATTCTACTTAGAACAAAAGAACATAGAGTATACATTATAGATCAAACCTGTAAACACTACCACCTTCAGGCTGAACACCACTGTAGTTGTTGCACAAAAATACATTCCAAGAATGTATTCCAACATCCCCACTCAACAACTACTCATTATATTAGTCCCATTTTGGATCTCAATTCTATAAATCTGTTTTATAGTGGTTTTGTCAAAACATCTGAGGGTGCCTTTTCTTTATTACTCCAGGACACCCAGGGTGGGTTACTGCAAAGACAAAGAGAAATATGAAAGAATCATTGTAGGATAGATTTATTCAATCAAAGAGGTAAACAGCTGATATAAAAATAACAATATATTTAAAATGAGCTGCACTTTCAAGATGGCTCAGTCTGTAGTGGTGAATGTGTCTTTATGTGAGAGACAGCAGTTCACCTGTTGAGTACACCTGTGAGATATTGCTTTAACCATCAGTGTACCTATATTGTTGTTGTTGTTGTTGTTGTTAGTTGTGAAGTCATGTCTGACTCATCACGACCCCATGGACAACGTTGCTCCAGGCCTTCCTGTCCTCCACCATCTACTGGAGTCCATTTAAGCCCATGCCTACTGCTTCGGTGACTCCATCCAGCCACCTCATTCTCTGTCGTCTCCTTCTTCTATTGCCCTCAATCTTTCCCAGCATTAGGCTCTTCTTCAGTGAGTCCTTCCTTCTCATTAGGTGGCCAAAGTACTTCAGTTTTAACTTCAGGATCTGCTGTTTGATTGATAGAAGCAGTGAAAATGTTGGAGGTTCACAATAAAAGCTGTTGTTTTTCTGCCAGGGGACTGGGAATTGATCCATTACCACTCCCTCCTCCTTAGTGATTACCTGGCAAGAAGTAGCTGTCTAGATAGAACATTTCTAGATCCTCCTCCTGGGTCCTGCCAGATGACGGCTTCTGGCAGATGGAACCCACACCAAGCCTCTTTCCACCGAACTTTGTTGGATATGGAGATGTCACTGGGGAGAGGCGGTCCCTCAAATAACCCAGTCTCATGTAGGGCTTTATAGGTTATCACCAGCATCTTCAATTGAGCCCAGAAACCATTTGATAACTAATCCACCTTGCAGAGCAGAGGTGTAACATGCACAGATCTAGGCATGCCCCAAACTGCCCATGCCACTGTATTTTGCACCAACTGAAAATTCCTAGTACTCTTTAAGGGTATCTTTATGGTAAAGCACATTACAGTAATCCATACAGCAGGTGGCAAGGGCATAACTGACTGAATGTAGAGCCTTGTGATCCAGGGCTGAGACAATTTGAAACTGTGCAAAGGCCCTCCTAGGTACAACTACCAGAAAGACCCGATTGAGCACTGGGTTTGTCTGGGAAGGGGCAATCCCATCCAGAACCAAAGATAGTAAATTCCAAGTTCCAGGTGCTTCCCAAACACAAAACCACTCAGTCTTGCCAGAATTGAGCTGAAAGTCTTTGTTCCCCATCCAAATCCCTTCAGTCTCCAGACACTGAGACAAAACATTGGCAGCATTCCTAATTTCACCAGGGGTGAGATACATAGCTGGATATCATCAATTTACTGATGACGCCTTTCCCTATGGTTCTGGATGACCTCATCCTGTGGTTTCAAGTAGATGTTAAACAAGTGTGGAGAAAGTACCCAATCCATATCCATTTCCCCTTAGGACAATCTGGTATTTGTTCTGGACTGCACATCTAATGGAACTGACATAGCTATTGGAGCATGCAACACATCTCGAGAGAACAAGTTTTGGAGTGGCTTTCCGAAAAGAATTCATGATTTTATTTGGACAATTTATATCATTTACTGCTGAACAGGTTAGGCTGGAACTCCATCTAATAGAAAGAAATACAACTTGATATTAGGACTGGGCAAACCTTTTAAAAGAGGTGCTTTGCAATATGTGGGCATATGAAGAATGTTTTGAACTATTAAAGCAGCCACACAGCTTTTTTTAATCTACATCTTTGTTTGGAAAAACAAAGGTTATGAAAAAAAATAAACTAAAACTTTTTTAAAAAAAAACTTTTTTGTAGTAGGGAAAAAATTGCAAGTCCAGCAGATCTTTCAGTAGGAATTCATTTTATCCAGTGTCCAACAAATAGGTGCAGGATTGAAACTGGGATGTTAAAATTCTTCGGTTGGTATAGAATTGGATATTTGCAGGAGACAATGCCTTAGTAAGGCCACACTTGGAATACTGCATCCAGTTTTGGTCACCACGATGTAAAAAAGATGCTGAGACTCTAGAAAGAGTACAGAGAAGAGCAACAAAGATGATTAGGGGACTGGAGGCTAAAACATATAAGGAACGGTTGCTGGAATTGGGTATGTCTAGTTTAACGAACAGAAGGATGAGGGGGGGACATGATAGCAGTGTTCCAATATCTCAGGGGCTGCCACAAAGAAGAGGGAGTCAAGCTATTCTCCAAGGCGCCTGAAGGCAGGACGAGAAGCAACGGGTGGAAACTGATCAAGGAGAGAATCAACTTAGAACTAAGGAGAAACTTCCTGACAGTTAGAACAATTAACCAATGGAACAACCTGCCTTCAGAAGTGATGAATGCTCCAACACTGGAAGTTTTTAAGAAGAGACTGGACAACCATTTGTCTGAAATGGTGTAGGGTTCCTGCCTGGGCAGGGGGTTGGACTCGATGACCTCCAAGGTCCCTTCCAACTTTATTATTATTATTATTATTATTATTATTATTATTATTATTATTATTATTATTATTATTATTATTATTATTATTATTATTATTATTATTATTATTATTATTATTATTATTATAATAAAAGTCCTATCCAGCAGGAAATGTAATTAGTCAGCCCTTGATGTCAGGTTCGCTTAATTCTCTGTGGTCAGATGGTGGACTTGTCATTCAATGTTACCATTAATTTTTGGTAGGCTATACATATAATGCATTTTTTTTGAAGCAGAGTTCAACTATGTGTTCCATGAAACAATTGCACTCAAACAAGTGGAATGCAAAGAACAGATTATTGAAATATTTTTCTTAGTCCACAATGAAAATACTTCTACAATACGTTAAGAAGTGAACACGAATCTATCATAAGGTATATTATTAGTCTGCAGTACAGTTATAATTAGTGGGCCTGATCTTCGGGTCAAAAACTGTAGGAAGAAAAGTATATCTTATGGTTTTTTCTTGAGATTTTTGTCATTTGCCCTTGCATAACAAGCTTAGTGGTTAATTCTCCATCAGGCTGTAAATTCTTTACATGACTAAATGATACAGTTGTAAATAAATCTGTAATCAGGTTTTTTTAACAATATTTTATTAATTTTTTATCATCACAAATTCTTAATATTTTATCAGCAACATGTTGTCTGGGTTCTAATATTTAGCTTACTAATACATGTTAAACTCCTTTCTCTCTACCTCGTTTTGTAGCCACTGATCAAATGTGTTCTAAAGCAGGGGTGTCAAACTTGCAACGTCACATGATGTGTTGAGACATATTGTGACTTTTTTTCCATTACCGGCAATGGGGTGGGCGTAGTTTCACCATGACGCATCCAGTCCGCAGGCTGGCAGTTTGACACTAAAGTATTCTGAATCTTCTTTCTCTTTCATTTTCAGTGTAAGTCTGTCCATTTTTGCACAGTCCAAGATTTTCTTAATCACCTCTTCCTCTGCTGGTAATTCTTCATTTTTCCAATTTGAGCAAATACAATTCTCGCTGCAGTTAGTACATATAACATTAAATATACACATTCTTTCTCATAATGTCCTACAATTATGCCTAACAAAAAATATTCTGGCTTAAAAGCTACATGTATTTTTATCATTTTCTCTAACCATATATGTATTCTTGACCAAAATATTTTGGCTTTACGACATGTCCACCAAAGATGGTAGTATGTGCCTGGTTTTTGTCTACATTTCCAACAATTGCTAGACATATTTTTGAACATTTTTGCTAATGTTCAATGCCATCTGTAAAACGTTTTATTTAGGTTTTCTTTGTAAGCCACCACCTTTGTTATTTTAGAGATTCTTTTCCAAAGGCTTTGCCAGTTTTCTAACTCTATGTTATGCCCAAAGTTTTTTGCCCATATTATCATTGTTTCTTTAACTTGTTCCTCTTCCATCTTTAAACTTAACATATATTTATACAGTTTCTTAATCAATTTTTCATCTGATATCAATAGTATCTGGTCAAATTCTGTTTGTTCTTTATAAAATCCAGATGTTTATCTTGTTTGAATTTGCAGGTGTGGCCACCATAATAAATCAATGCCCTGTTCTTCCAATTCTTCTCTAGATTTTAGTTTCCCTTCAATATTCAAAATTTCTTTACAAGTCACAATTTTCTCATAGTTAATTAAGTTTGGGTGAACAAACGTTTCCATCATTGAAAGCCATCCAGGTATTTTCATATTTTCGCTTTTACCTTTTTCCATTCTAGAAGAAGTGTGTTTCTTATATAGTGGTTTTGAAAGTATCTGTGTATTTTATTCTTCCCATACCATAGGAACACATACCATCCAAGTTGTAGGTCATGCCCCTCTAGGTATAGTAATCTTTTATCTCTAAGAGTTATCCATTCTTTTAACCATGTTAATACAGATGATTGATAATATAAAGCCCAGTCTGGCAGCCCAAATCCTCCATTTTCTTTCACTTCTTGTAGCATTTTCAATCTAATTCTGGCTTTTTTCCTTGCCAAATAAATTTCAAGATCAATGCATCAAAGAATTTTCCCCAGTTTTATAGGTATTGTTTGAAATAAAAACAGTAATTTTGGTAAAATGTTCATCTTCACCATTGCTATTCTACCTAGCATTGAAAGTTGTAGATTTTTCCATTTTTCCAAATCTAGTTTTATTTGTTTTAATAATTTTACATAATTGTCTTCTTTTATTGTTGCACATCTTGCTGTTAAATATACCCCAAGTATTTAACTTTCTTAACTATTTGAAAATCTGTTTTTTCTGACAATTGATTTTTTTTGTTTATCTGTAAGATTTTTGGTTATCACTTTGGTCTTTTCTCTATTTATTTTCAGTCCTGCCACTTCCCCAAATTCTTTTTCAGAAGTTTGAGGCTTGTCTCAAGTGGCTCTTCTAATATAAAAACCAAGTCATCCACGAATGCTTGTAGTTTGTGTTTTTCATCTTTTATCTCCATTCCTTTGATTTCTGAATCTTGCTTAATATTTCTATTCAATACTTCCAGTGTTAATATGAATACTAATGGGGATAATGGACATCCTTGTCTTCTGCCTATTTTAATATTAAAGTTTTCTGTAAATCTCCATTTATGATTACTTTAGCTATTTGTCTATGATAAATTATTTTAATTATATTTATAAAGTTTTCTCCAAAGTCTATTTCGTTTAGTTGTTGAATCATAAATTGCCAATTTATGTTATCAAAAGCCTTCTGTGCATCTAGAAATATTAGCGCCATCTGCTTCTGTGGGTGCATTTCATAGTATTCCAAAGTATCTAAAATCATTCTTAAATTATTTTTTATTTCTCTCTTAGGTAAAAATCCATTTTGGTCTGTATGTATAAATTCAATCAAAAATCTCTTTAATTTTTCTGCTATTATTGAAGCAAAAAATTTATAGTCCACATTTAATAGAGATATTGGTCTATAATTCTTTATGTGTGTCAAGTCTGAATCTTCTTTGGGTATTAAAGTTATGTTGGCTTCTACCCAAGTATTTGGTATTCTAGCCTCTAAAAATACCATTGCACAGTTCTTTCATTGATGGGCTTAATGTATCTTATAAGCATTTATAAAACTCTGCAAGTAGCCCATCTGGACCCAGGGTCTTATCATTTTTTTTGCCTTTTTATAGCTTCTCTTACCTCCATCACTGATATATTTTCATTTAGTATGTTCTGCATGTTCTCTGAATTTTTTGGTAAATCAGCTTTTTTATGTATTGCTTTATTTTTTCTTGAGAAGTTTCTTCTGTGTCATAAAGAATCTCGCAAAATTCTTTGATTATTTTTTTACTTATGTCATTTTGAAATTGTAAATTGCCTTTTGAATATTGCAATTTATTTATCAATTTTTTTTCTCTCTTTCTTTTTTCAATTTGTATGCTAACCACCTACCTGGTTTATTAGCATTTTCAAAAAAAATTGTTTTGCCCTTTTAATTTGTTGGGTCATTTTTTCAGCCTCTGTTAATTTTAATTTATGTTTTATTATTTCAATTTGCTTTTTAAGAGTTTTCTTTTGTGGATCTCTTTGTAGTCCTGATTCCAATTTTATAAATTCCTCCTTTAACTTCGTTTGTTGTTGCTTTTTTTCTTTATTCTTTTTCAACATGTAAGTTATAACCAAACCTCTAAAGTATGCTTTAGCTATATCCCACACATTTTGAAGTGATGTCTCTTCTTTTTTTATTTTAAAGAAAAATTCCATTTCCTTTGTTGCTATTTGTATAAATTCTTTCTCTTTCAGTAAAGATTGATTCAGAGACCATCTTAGTTTTTTCTTAGCTTCTCTCCATATCATCTTTATCAAATTATGGTCTACCCATATATTGGTTTCTATCTCGATCTCTTGTATAATCATGCTTAATTCAGGGGATATTCATATTATATCAGTTCTGGACCATGATTTGTACCAGTTTGAGTAAAATGTATATTGTGATTTTTGGGGGGTTCTTTTCTCTCCATATATCCTGTATACAGATTTCTTCTGCCATTTTAAAGAAAGTCTTAGGTAGTATATTCCTGCCTTTTCCCCTATTTTACTACTTCTGTAATCCAGCTTCCTGTCTACAATTGCATTAAAGTCTCCCATTAAGCAAATATTTTGATATTCCAATTCCACTATTTTTTATGTAATTTTTGATACAATTCTTCTTGTTTGTTATTAGGTGCATATATTGTTACTATCAGTATCTGTTTTGATTTATCATTATTTCCACCATTAATATTCTTCCCTAATAGATTTGTTTGGGGTTCATTGTCTCTTTAATATATAACGCTATTCCTTTTTTCTTTTGTTGTGCTAGTGTGAAGTGGAGTTTCCTGATTTTCAATTGTTCCAACAGTTTATAGTATTGTCTCTTAATATGTGTTTCTTGGAGACAAATTATATCCATTTTTAATTTTTGTAGTTGTGTTAAAAAAAATTCTTTCTGTGCGGGAGTTCAGTCTGTTTATATTCATTGAGAGAATTCCATTTTCCTTCTCCATCTCCTTCAGTTATATTTAGGTTTTATTCTCCTAGTTGTTCTTATCTGTCTCTGTTCTCTTGCTTTTGCCCCTTCTTCTATGTTTGTGTTTTCTGTTTCTTCTTCTTCCCTTGGTTGGGTGGCTCCTTCTGTTGCTCTCTCTTCCTGTTTTTTTGCTTCTCTCTCTGCATGAAATTCTAGGCTTTCCCCTTCCAAAAAAGCTTTATAGCTCTCACAGAACTCCATTGCCTTGAGCATAGAGTCCAATCTATATCTTTTCATGTCCTGATTAATTAAAATCCCTTCCGGAATCAGCCATCTAAAATTTACTCCTTTTTCAATTAATTTTCTGGTCAGGAATTGGTATTCTCTTTGTGAATCTCTTATCCTCCTGGGGATCTGCTTCAATACTACAATTTCCTTTTCTTTATAAGGCAGAGTATCATCTCTCACTCATCTCTTATAGATCTTTTGATGAATCTAACATGTACTTTTCTAGGGACTTTATTTCTCCTCACGTAGCTTGAATTGACCAAAATATCTAGTCTATCTCTCCTTCCATTTCTTGTTTCCCAATTTCCAGTGCTTCAGCCAATAGCTCTCTCCGCAAGTCCGCAAGGTCCTCTTCCTTATCCTCCATTATGTTTTGAAAACTTAAAAAATAAAATGCCTTTTCCATTTCCAAAACTGCCATTGAATCTTCCAATTCTCTATTTGCCTGCATCAGCCTCTGATTTTCATCTTTTATTTCTTCCATCTTTTGATCATTCTCTGCTGACTTGTCTTCTATTTTCTGAATTCTTTGTTCATTCTTTGTAACTATCTATCGGAAGCTTTCTAGTTGAGAGTTTATGTTATGAATTTCTTGATTCATTTCATCAAAGTTGTCTTTTGTCTCCTCATGCTTTTTCCTTGTGTCTTCTTTGTGAGAGGAGATTGCCTCTTGGATTGCTTGTAATGCCACTTGCATCTCCTTCTGAAAATTGTTAGATTTTTCTTGTTGAAGCATTGATTCAATTGATCTCTGATACACAGAGATACACAGGGTTTGCAGAGGTGGAGGACGGGTCTGAGGGTATTTTCTTGCCAGTTTTAGCTAAATTCAGAACACACATTTTTGTTTCCACCCCCCAAATCTTTTGTCAGCTCTAATACTTTCCCCCAATGCCTTAAACAAAACCATTAATCTTATATTCAAAACCACAATGTATCATTTAAATTTGTCTTAAATAACTCTTATAGTTTTTGTCTATAATATCTATAATCCAATAAACTCCCTGAAAGAAAAGGGAGAACAAAGAAAAAAGATTTGTAATCCATTTTTATAATCCTCAAGGTCCTACTATTCAAAGTTAATAGTCCATAGGGCCTTCTCCAAGGGAAGCCCCAAACAGTTGAGCTTCCACTGTCCTTAAATAGTTCGGAGATTAAAAATCTATAATCCAGTAGTTTCCCTAACAACAAGAAAAAAAACCAAAAAAGAAAAAAGAAAAAAGGGGAGAGGAAAAAAAGTTTACAATCCACTTCTGTTTTCTGACACCAACTCTAACCAATTGTCCCAAAATACAAAGTTGCCAATCTGTCAAAATTATAATCCAAAATGTCTTACTGTTGATAGTTCTTTACCATTCACTCTGTCTCTGAATGGTTTGTAAAATTACAGGTCAAGCAGTATTTGTAATCCAAAGAAGCCAGATGGATTCAAAATAGTTTGTAGTTTTACTTGTAATCCATCCTGCAGAAAAGACAGCCCAAGAAGTTTTTCTCTTTTTCCAGCTGCAATCTACAAGGCTATGAAGTTCAGAGACAGCCAAGGATTTAGTCTGTTATCTATGTCTGGGCTTCAGGCCAAGTTCCCTCACTCCAAACAAAATATAAACAGAACCTGGTGTAGTTCTTTATTTTCACCACTAGATGTCATTAGGTGTCCATTTTGTAACTTTCCAGCCAGGATTTTTTTTATAAGGCTTTGCACTGATACACTCCAAGGAAGGTAATTTTTTTTAAAGTATTATAACTCCCCAAACTTTTTTCTCTCTGCTGTGTCCAAGTTAATTTTATAGTCTTCTCTGTTTTCCTCCAAGACAGCTTAAACTGCAGCTTTTATTGTGGGAGAAGAGGTAAAAAAATTTCAAATGTTCAAAACTAAAGACTCATGTGCTAAAGTAGATTGTGCCTGAATCTCATTCTATGGAATCCTGGATCAGCACACAAGATGTTTAGAAGTGTTGAAAGGAAAATCATCAGGTCCAGTCCAAGCCAGGAGTAAACAAAATGGATGCTAAGACACTGGAAATAAAATGGAGGCTGCTTAAGAAAGAAGGTTCTTGTTTATTTAGTTGCCAGAAACTTCAGTGACAAAACATGTTTCTGGGGTGGCTGACAAAATGGAGTCGAGAGTTGGCTGGGTTTTTATACCTTCTTGGGCTTTGTGTTTGAGGTGCCTGTTCCTGTCTGAGAACTTTGACCTGAGCTTGAATGTGCCCTTTTGGTGTTCTAATAAGGTTAATCCTATTATGTCCTAAAGGTCATGTTCCTGTACTTGGAGTCTTCGTTTTTCTAATCCCATCAGCTCAAATCTTCTCTGGGGTGGTGGCTGAAGGCATTTTGCTTATGAATAGGTGGCCCAGTCTTTCTGAATAGGATTATCAAATCTGCATTTCTAAAAGCTGGCTTGGTCAGTTTCTGCTTAGAGGAAAGGGAGACTGGAGGCTTTTCTGCCTAAGATTTTCCTCCATTATTCTAATCACATTCTAATGATATTCTATATCATAAATATAATATTCTGCCTTTTTTTAATATCCCCAAAATATTTCCTTCTCTAGGAGGGTGGTTGGGTGCTAACTTTCTACAGAAGGTAACAAGGAAATCAGTATTCCCTTGATTATTTTCTTGAGAGTCATATCTAGAACAGTCTTAATGTTATCACACCTCTGATCTTGTTTCTGTTTTTTTTATACAAGAGAAAATGCTTCAAGAGCTATGGAAAATGAAGCAAGCCCTAACAAAATATCATTCAAAACTTCTAATGTTTTTTTGGTATTGTAGATATTCTTTTTCATGGGAGTATTTTAAATTAATTTTAAAGAAGAAAGATTACAAATAAATCCATTTCCCAAATATCAAGATATTTGAACCTTAAGCAAGAAGCAATCATATTTCAATATAAAAAGCTGGTTGAATAGATAGAAACAACTCCACCAAAATCACAAAGTGATATCTGTTTAACCTTGTGACAGATTCAATGGTAGGATTCAGCCAGTTTGCACCAATTCAGCAGAACCAGCAGCTAATTTTTTGTTGCCCAGGCCCACAATGGACTTACGGAAGCGGCATTCACACAGAGAATCAGTTGTTCACATATTTGAATCCCACCACTGGACATATTCACATATTGTGGGACCATGAGTACCATTATGGATCTGTTTGTTCCTACTGTTGAGATGGCAGAGAATTTTCATAGGAAAAGTGTGAGAAGATCCATGGAAGTCAGATTATTTAAACCATCATCACCATCATGGGGTTGTTAAGCAAATCACATGGTTGTTAAGAGAATCCAGATTCCTGCCAAAAACTGCCAAAAAGGCTCACAATTTGTGATTACATGACACCAATCATAAATGTGAGCCCATTGCCAAACACATGAACTGAAATGATGTGACCCCACCCCCAGGGTTACTCTGATGGTTATAAATGTGAGTACAGGTTGTAAAGTACTTTTTCTGAAATTGTAACTTTGAACCATTGTTAAATGGATATTCATAAGTTGAAGGCTACCTGTATTCTTTTGTTTATGCTCTTTAGGCTCTGGGATGGGCAGGATTGGGACCCTGTTTTAATCATGAAGATGGGAGCTATACTTGAGATCATGTCCTTATTTTAAATCTTGCTTATTTTTTAAAGAAGATTGCTCAGAAATAATTTGGGGGCAAATCATTAGAAGTTATTGACTTGTATATAGGATGAAAAAAGGATCTGGGTGTCTTAGTGGCTCATACGTTGATCAGGAGCTTATCATGTGATACAGGAGCCAATAAATAAAATATGGTGGTATAGTGTCAAGATCAAGAATATCCATTGTTTCTATTCCGGGTTGATCAGAATGCATGAAGAATATTTTGCCTGGGCTTCTGGCAGGGAAATGACCGATAGAAAAGCTTCCCTCGACTGGCAACCTAGAAAGAATTACTTTCCATCAGGTTCAATACTGGTGCAGCTGAGACAAATGGAAACTACTGTAGATCTGACTTCTCCATTTCTTAAACCTATTATTTAACTTATGAATCTTTAAGTTGAAGGGAGGCTTCCTTCAGTTAGGAAACTGTACTTTCAATAGTTTGCTAGTTCTTTTGGACTAAAAAAATTGATTTGGTACTTGAATTTAGCTTATAGAACAGGAAGTCAAAGTTTTGGATTTTTAAAGGTTTTTTGTGACTAAGCTGCTTTATTTTAATTAAGAATTACTCTGAAGAATCTGCTTCTGTGATATTCAAGGCTGTATCCTTTCCCTTTTTTCATTTCAAACTTTCATTATAAGGTTATTTTGTTTTTACTTAGCTCTGTGCTATTTGTTCAGATCTATCAACTAATATAACTTGGAGAAGCCCTTTCTCTGTTTGGCTTCCTCGCTGTTTTTTCTGAGAAATCATAGTGCAATTATTCCCTTCGGCCACCAGAGAGTGATATTTAATATGCTGAGAAAAAAAGCCAAAGTACAGCATATTCCTGCAGACTGAACTTCTATTAAAATATTGTGACAATCCTTAGAAGCTAAATTTGATAAAATTGAAAAAGTACTCTAAATTATCCAAATTGGATGCAATTCACTAACAGAAATGAAATGATAGAAGGTGTTGAAGCCACAGTGATCATGCAATATTGGAATTTAACATTATGCAAGCACAAGCAATAGACAAAGTCAAACGGTAGCCTTGGACTTTAAGAGAGCTAATTTTAATCAACTTGGGAAGGATTCCATGGTTGAGAATCCTCAAGGGGAAAACAATCCAAGAAGCTTGGGAAACTTTGAAAAGTGGGATTATAAAAGCCCAGTCTAGCCCAGTACCAACGAAGAAGTAAAATAACAGCTCTCAAAAGAAACCAGCATGGCTACATGAACAACTCTTGATAAACCGAAAGACAAAAAGGACAAGTATGAAAAGTGGAAAGAGGGGCACATAAATAAGATAGAATATCAAAGATGAAGGGAGGAATATCAAAGGCTCCAACACTAGAAGTTTTTAAAAAGAGACTGGACAACCATTTGTCTGAAATGGATAGGATTTCCTGCCTGAACAGGGGGTTAGCCTAGAAGACCTCCAAGGTCCCTTCCAATCATCATCATCATCATCATCATCATCATCATCATCATCATCATCATCATCATCATCATCATCATCATTATTATTATTATTATTATTATTATTATTAAGCACTGATTGCTCATTTTAAATTAACCTTACTTCCATTCCATCCACAAAAAGCATACCTCCATGTACTTTCTTTGCAATTAAATTTTGAAAATATTCTGGAAGAAAAAAACAATATGATTTCTGAAGCACTTTAGAACAAGTCACCCAGATGGTTACAGCCCATAACACTGATCTCTTCTACCTGGGCAAAGAGCACTGATGGGGATGATCATTGCTGTCCTCACAAGGAATGGCACCCAGGATTGTTCAGAATATCAGATAAGGAATGAGGATGCAACATTAAGTAGGAGAAAGGAACATGAAGATGAAGAAAAGACAATTGGGCTTCCAAAGTTCTGTCTTTGCAGCACTTTGAACTGTATCAAATCAGTTATTGAGGTTTTCCTTCATTGTGCCAACAGGTAATCCCCTCATTTTCACCAGTCCTGCTTTGCTATGCTCTCTGTTCCCAGGTGTAAAATATGGGCTGAGATCAGGAAGCACTAGTATCTTGTGATCAATACAAAGTAGTAAGAATTTGGAAAGCTTTGATTAGGTTTGAAAGCTCAGAGATATGATTTATAAGAGATTCAAACACATTTCCAAATTAAATAGATTTACTCAAACCATTAAATGTGATTGATCCAAACCAATTTGCCAATTCAGACAATTCATGCACAAAAGCCATTTCCCAAAACTTTCCTTTTTCCTCCCCCCCCCCAGCTTGGATGTTTTGAATGAAGAAATCTCTTTTTTAAAATTACTTTGCCCATCATTCATCTGTATTGCTGTATTGGTGTTTATCTTCATCTCTTCTAAGGTCAAGGCAACAGTCTGGGGAAAAAACAAGTGCTGGTAATGGCAAAATAAACTTGAAGAAGGAAGATTTTATTAAAATAAAACTCATTAACTTCTTTAATCTTTTTCTAAAAATCAAGCCAGCATAAATTAGTACAAAACTGCACAGATCAGATCTCTTTTACTGTATTCACCATTCCTGTAACTGCAGAAGCAGTAAGTGAATTAATGTCTAGCAAACAGGAATCTGATGCAATTGCTGATATGTAAATCAAGTTCATAGATTGAATGCTGTACCTCTATGGCTTGCTGTGTTATTTTGCAAAATCTCCCCAGATCACATAATTGCAATAGGGAAGATATTTTGAAACTCTAGAATGTCAGATATGGGCTGCCAATGATGTTATCTATCCCTGCTTTCCTGAAATAGTAAGCAGCGTGTTCATATCCTGGAGCAACCAGGAAGTATGACTGAGTCCAATGACTGATATTTCTCCCCACTTGCAGTGAAAGAGATGGAAACAATGTCCTTTTACACTGGTTGGCTTACATGGATACCAGTGCAACATCAATTTTACCTAAGCAGCAAAGGAAGTGAAACTGGGGTGCAATGCAACTAGAAATAATGAACATTGCACACCCCAAGACACCTAGGGTTCTCTCCAGTGGTGGGATTCAAATATGTGAACAACTGGTTCTCTGTGTGGATGCTGCTTCCAGAAGTCCGTTCTGGGCCTGGACAACAAAAAATTAGCTACCGGTTCTGCCGAAGTGGTGTGAACTGGCTGAATCCCACCACTGGTTCTCGCACAGAGCGGCACTTACAGTAAGTGCCACTCTCAAGAGCGGCAGCCAGCAGGAAGCTGTGCCAGCTGAAAGAAGGGCTGACTTCACTCCCAACTCTACTCTTTTTTGGCAACAAGGTAGAGTTAAAGTTCTGTTCGCACCCAAAGCTGGGGAAGGAGAAAGATAGGGTGGAGAATGTCTCATTTGATGCAAATTACCAGCAGCAGAAAAGCCAATCATACGTGGCGATGAGTTCCTTAATCCTGTGACATTAGAGAGCTGGAAAGGGAGAAGCTGTTCTGTGTGACCCATGTCTCTCTGCTCACCCTCCTCTTTTCATGGGTCTGATTACTCTGTGGAAACACAAAACTGGCACTAAAGAATCAATTCTCTGCTATTTCTCCTGTACATATTGTTATGTATTGATGTGAATTACTTGGAAACTGTTGGAAATGCTCAAATGGCTGCATCCGTTCAAACTCCAGACTGACTGTCTACATACTCGTTAGTTTGTGTTTAAGCGGGAAATACTGCTTTAATTCTATTGGTCGCCACCTACCGGTGATCTTTATAAATAGAGGTTAAGCGGCAGTTAGTGCCGCTTCTGTGTTAACTTAATAAACGAGTTGTTGTTTGCACCAATTGCCTTGTCAATGCCACACCTATCCAGAAACATAACATATATAATGAGAAAATGAGCGAGTGATTGAAGGGGGGATGGTCCCATGTGTGATTGAAGAACTGGCAGTAGAAAATGGAGAAGTTGTCTTCTTTACGTTTAGCTCTACTCCTGATTATTTGCTATTGTCTTCTTCTGGATATTGTTTTATTTTTATTTTAAAATATTTTCCAGTGATCTATCATCCAAGGAAGACAGCTCCGCTTAGCTCCTTAGTCCAGAAAAAGGAACTGGTATTCTAGGAGTCCAGGAAATGATGTTTCCCAAAGCCCCTTTATCTGAAACATTACTGTTACAGCAAAGTAGATATTCAGTTAGGGAGGGAACATGCTGCTGTAAAGCAAAACAACAATCATTATTACACTTCCTCTGTGAGATACATTTTGGGAAAATGGGAAACAATCAAAGAGTGGTAAATGGCCTGGGTGGGGAAATTTACTAATCTGGGGTAACCACATAAGAAAAGACAAAAAGGACATGTATGAAAAGTGGAAAGAGGGGCACATAACTAAGATAGAATATCAAAGATGAAGGGAGGAATATCAAAGGCTCCAACACTGGAAGTTTTTAAAAAGAGACTGGACAACCATTTGTCTAAAATGGATAGGGTTTCCTGCCTGAACAGGGGGTTAGCCTAGAAGACCTCCAAGGTCCCTTCCAACATCATCATCACCATCACCATCACCATTCCATCATCATCATCATCAGTCATGCTTCATCCTTTTAGTTGTAGCCTTATCCTTCAGAGCAAGTGAGAACCCTTTATAGAGGGACAGTTTTTCAAATACTTGAAGACAGCCAGCATGTCTGTCTTTTCTCTTCTGCAAAATAAATATTCCTAAGTCTTTTAACTGTTCCTTTTAGGACTTGGTTCCAATGCTTTCACAATCTTCATAGCTCTTTTCTGGACATGCTCTAGTTTATTATCTTTAAATAGAATGTACAGAACTGAATGCAATAGCAATAGCACTTAGGCTTTTATACCTCCCCATAGTTTTTATAGCACTCACTGGGTAGTTAACAAGCTCTATTATTGCCCCCAACAATCTGAGTCCTCCTTTTACCAACTTCTGATGGATGGAAGGCTAAGTCAACCTTGAGCCCTGTCAAGATCGAACTCCAGGCTTTGGGCAGAGTTTGTTTGCAATACTGCATTCTAGGCACTACGCCACCAAGGCTCTTTGTTCACAATGTTCCAAGAGAGATATGACAAAGGTAGGGTAGAGAGGATAATTACCTACTGCAATTGTTAATGCTCTTCAACATGTCATTGGGATTCTTTAAAGTTTCATTACACTGCTGGGACATGTTGAATTTGTGATCAAGTAATATACCCAAATCCTTGTCACAATGTACAATACAACTAATTGACATTGCTTGTATGCTTTCCATTCCTAGAGGCTCTGGGTGGCTAATAATCTCAACATAAAATAACATCCCCCTCCAAACCCCACATTTATATGTTTAAAAAGACTAAAAAATAGGCAATAAAAATGTCCTAAGCCAGTGAATTTTGTCTCAAGTCATAATACAGCCTCTTCCTGTACAAGACAGAACAGATAGGACTTCACAATTTTTCTAAAATCCAGGAAGAAACTGATCAAATATCTTCTGATAAGGAATTCCCAAAAGTGGGGTGACCTCTGAAATTGCCCACTTCTGAGCCCCTACCAGGATATTGATGATGTTACCTAGTTTGGTAATGAAATGTCTTGCAGAAAGCAACCAAGTTCAGAGAGCACCAAGGACCTAACTTCTGTAATGCTTAAACACGAGTTGCTTAATGTTAACACATTATACATACTCAACATGATTGGTTATTTTAAAAGGAAGGTAGAGAAGGAGAGAGTTATAACTAACAAACTCATTGTAGTTGGAGAAAAGGGAATTCAGAATACTTCTGGTTGCAAGTTCAGCTTCTGTTGAGAAATCTCCCAGTGATGCAATAAAGTAATTCCTATGGGAACACCGTTTTACGTAATAGTTATTTAATATATGCAGCTGTACTGATAACACAAGAAAGTTGATTGGAGAACTGATGTTGAGATCAGAGAAGGCAATGCTATTCACTTGTTCATGTGATGTATAAAGATAGCCAAACAATTACTTTATAAATGAATTATGTAATATATAGTAGGAAGTAAAAACCTGTTTTTACATGCAAAGATAGTATAGAAATTGGACTTTGGGAATTTCCTTCAAAGCTTTCTATAGGAAATAAAACTGAAGAAAGTTTAACCCCTTTTCATTACAGATACTTCAAAAAAAAACAAAGTACATACATACATACATACATACATACATACATACATACATACATACATACATACATACATACATACATACTCACTCTTTGGCAAAAGACTTTGAAACAAATAGAAAAGGAAAACTCTTTTGACATTTTATACAGTAACACATTTATTTTTGTATATTCTTTCATGGATCACAGTCTACTAGTTGATGGAGTGTTATTCTGAACAAATAATAAATAAATATGAATACCCATATATATTCCTATAGTATTGTTTATTTGCTGCATAGCTGGTGCACTCTGCTTGCTCTGATTTGTTTTCTGCACCTGGATGTGACAATACAACAGCTCAGTTCTCATTTCTGTTGAAATATTTTGCTTCTCTAGGACATTGCTATGTGTTGTGTTTTCGGTTCACAAGCAATTGACGAAAACGCATGGTGGAAACAATAGCTCTTTATTTCTCTCTCCAACTCCAAGCAAAAAAGCAAAAGGCACGCAGGCCTTTTATAGGGCTTAAAACCCGGACAGAGTGAACCAATAGGAATTCCTCCTCTTCACGCCTTGGGCATGCACACAAGGCTGGCGCCACTCTGCCTGGTCCCAGGCAGCTTTTACAATGCCCGGGACCATTTGCAAACTTTCTGGGCCTGATGAGTTTCCTCAACAGGCCCAGGACACAACACCCCTCCCCCCTAGATAGAACACACACAATTCCAATTTCTTTACAAAATAAAAAAATAAAAAAATAATATTCTACTCCATACAACACCCTTCTATAACTAATAGGGTTAGCTAACCAACCACTCTCTAATGTGGACTTCGCATGTCTTTTACCCAACATAGGTCCATCTCCACAACCTACACTTGTAAGGTCCCTTGTACTGACAGGAACCTCACATAATTGCCCAGATGCTTAGGAGGGGCCTTAGCCCGTTGTGACCTACGCAAGGTTAGGGAGGGGGCCTGGCTTGTCAGCTCACCTGCTCGGCTAGGCAGACCAGGACTTGTACTTAAGGGCGCCTGGCCTACCGGCCCGTCTGGTGGGTTCGCTAGACCAGGACTTTTATGCACATGTTTTGCAGGTGACCCCTGGTGAGGCGTACTGGCAAAATTGCCAGAGCTCTTTCCAGGCTCCGTTAGAGCAACTGGAATTCCCCAACCTTCTGAATTGGCTGAGGATTCCCCAACTACCTTGGATGGCTCCAGGGAACTTAATCTCTTGAGCCCGCGACCAGTCTTGGACGTGACCTGCATTGCAGGAGTGCCCCAATAGTTCCAGTCCCCTGTGGCCGAAGTGCCAGAGTCAGGAGCTGCCGCTATGGCAAACCCCTTCTCCGGTGAATTCCTATTTGGAGCTCTTGCTGATACGCATGACTCCCTGTTCTGCGCAATAGCTGAATCGTGAGGATGCCCTTGCTCCACCCCTGGGAAATCCCTAGCGTCCTAATTCCCAGGAGCAATGAGGCAGGGTCTCCAGATGTTGACCTGAAGTGTGATCTGGCTCCTGGGCCCCCTCCCCCCGAGAGCGGAGGCAGGGGTGGAAACATCCCGGGACAACCGCCAGCGCAGTTGATCGATGTGACGCCTCAGGATGCGGCCATCTCCCAAAGTCACTTCATATGATAGAGGTCCAGAGATCTTACAGATGACAGCAGGGACCCAGAGGTGTCCAGGACCATAGTTCCTAGCCCAGACCAGATCGCCCACCTGAAGTCTCCTAGGTGCCCGCGGCTGTGACACCTGTGAAGCCACCCAGTCAGGGTGCAGTCTATCAAATTTAGTAATGAGATGGCAGCCCCAGCTGGGCTCTTTCTGGTGGCAGTGCATGGTATGGTGCGATGTGCAAGAAGGAAATCTGCTAACCTGTGATGCCAGCTGCCGTATGTTAGTCATTTGAGGGCATCTTTGGTGGTGGGCACCATTCTCTCCACTTGCCCGTTGGTGGAGGAGTGAAAGGGAGCTGACGTTGCATGCCGGATCAGGTTGGCATGAAGGAAAGCCTGGAACTCACAAGATGTACATTGAGGACCATTGTCAGAGACAAGCACATCTGGAAGGCCATGGGTTGCAAAAATTCCTCTTAACACCTGGATGGTCCTGGCAGTAGTAGTGGAGGAGACAGGTACAACCTCTAGCCACTTGGAATGGCTATCCACAAGGATAAGGAAGAATTGCCCCTGGAAGGGCCCAGCATAATCTAAATGTACCCTTGACCAAGGGGTGTGTGTCTCCTCCCACCTGTGTACTGGGGCCTGACGCATTTCAGGCCATGATTGTTGGCACACTTGGCACCCATGCACCTAAGCTTCGATAGCTTTATCAAGCCCTGGCCACCACAGATGGCTGCGCGCAAGCGCTTTCATGCGCACAATGCCTGGATGTCCCTCATGTAGAGAGGACAAGACCCTAGACCTCAGTGAGGCAGGGATAACTACTCTACTCCCCCATAATAGCCACCCATTAAAGGTAGACAGTGCATTTCTCCTTTGCCAGAAACTTTGAAATGTCGCATCTGGACACATGTCAGGCTGACAATACCCATGTCAGCACCCGTGCAAGTGTGTGATCAGTGGCAGTCTCTGCAGCCACGTCCCTAGCATTGAGGGGAGATTCAGGCAACTCTTGAATAGAAAGAATATTAATGGCAGGAGCAGGGTCTGGCTCTACCTGCTTCAGAGGTAATCTGCTTAGGCCATCTGCATGGCCCATCTCTTTTCCAGGTTTGTGAACTAGAGTGTTGTCATATGCTGACAGGAAAATGGACCATCTCAGCATACGAGGAGAAATGATATGAGGTGTCTGTTTGTTGGTGGTAAACAAACCCAGCAGAGGCTTATGGTCTGTATAGACCGTGAAGTGGCGGCCATATAAGAAATCATGGAATTTCTTAATGCCAGCCTCTATGGCCAAGGCTTCTCTGTCAATCTGAGCGTAATTCCGCTCTGCAGATGACAGAGTCCTTGAATAATAGGCCACAGGGACTTGTGTCCCATCAGCCTTCAGATGACTAAGTACTGCTCCAACACCATAAGCCTGAGAAATATGCTAAAAAGGAAGACTGGATGGGTGGCCATTCTTTTTCCCAACTATCTTTCCACTGATGATGGTTGGTGTTGAAGCTGCATGTGTTTAATTCTAGGGGATTAAGGAAGGCTAATAAATTTGGAAGAGACCTTAAAGGTCATCTAGCTCAAACCCCCTGCTCAGTGCAACATCCCCTAAAGCATTTTGCTAGTTCATGATTCAGCCTCCGATGATGACTTGTAGCATTTCCTGCAATAACCAGCTTGGTCTTACTGAGATCCTTCGATAAAGGGAAGGCCATTATTTTCTATAATATCCTTTGGAAGCAGATGTTTGTCTTTTAAAATGCTGTTCCTTGTGGCTCAATGTTTTCTGGAACCTCCTACAAAATGCTGTGGATGTGGTATACTTAGATTTCAGTAAGGCATTTTATAAAGTAGACCACAACCTACTCCTTGGTAAACTAGAAAAAGGTGGAATAGACAACATCATTACCAGATGGATCTGGAGCTGGCTGACAAACCATACTCAACGAGTAGTCCTCAGTGGCACTACATCACATGGAGAGAAGTAAGAGTGGGATACCACAAGGTTCCGTCTTAGGCCCAGTACTCTTCAATATCTTCATCAATGACTTAGATGAGAGAATTGAAGGGGAACTCATCAAATTTGCAGATGACACCAAACTGACAAGAGTAGTCAACACCTCAGAAGACAAACTCAGGATCCAAAAAGATCTAGACCAGGGGTATCCAAACTTTTTTCAAAGAGGGCCAGATTGGATGAAGTGAACGTGCTGGAGGGCCGAACATTTTTCCGAACATTCTTTAAATGCAAATGAATTATTTTATGCCTCTTTCCTCTCCCTCTCTTTCCTCTTTCTCTCTCTCTCTCTCTCTTTCCTTTCCCTTTCCTCTCCCCTCTCTCTCTTTCTCTTTCCTCTCCCCCTCTTTCTCTTTCCTCTCTCTCTTTCTCTTTCCTCTAACTTTCTCTTTCCTCTCTTTCTCCTTTCTTTCCTCTTTTCTTCTCTTTCCTCTTTCCTTCCTTTCTCTTTCCTCTCTTTCCTTTATTTCTCTTTC
>NW_015387371.1:270671-288928 GCF_001527695.2 Protobothrops mucrosquamatus | reverse complement strand
TTGCCGCCGCCGCAGCCGAGCAGCTTGTTCCCGCCGCCGCCGCCGTCGCAGCCGCTCAGCTCGTTCCCGGCGTCGCCCCGGCCTGCGGAGCTCCAGGCATGGCCCTCCCCCCCTCCCTTCCGTTCCCTGCAGCGCTGCCTGGCGTGCCCGGGACGGGAAACCCCGAGCCACTGTAGCCAGGCGCGAGGGGGAACGCCAGAAGCCTTGCGCAAGGGGGGGAGGCCTGGCAACGCTGCGCCCTGCTGGGCGCTCACCAACAGGGCTGGGGGGGCCGAGGCTGCCAGGGAGAAACAGCCACATGCCGGCAATCAGCCGGAACTGCTGGAGCCGGCCGGGAAAAGCCGCGGCCGGACGGAGAACCGCCAAGGATTGATTGACTTCCGGGAGGGGCGGGTCCCAACTGCCGGGACACTTATAACCACAGGGCAGATGGTGGCTTGCGGCTGGGGGCGGGGTAACAGGGCGCAGGGCCAATGAGGAACCCTGCAAGGGGGCAAGTCCCATGAGAGAGAGAGAGAGACAGAAGTGCAAGTGCAAGTGCCTCTGTCTCTGTCTCTGTCTCTCTCTCTCATGGGACTTGCCGGAGGGCCGTGGGAGGGCCGCATTTATATAGAGCAGGGAGGGCTGCTCGAGGGCTGGATTAAACCGGGCTGCGGGCCGCAAATGGCCCGCGGGCTGGACTTTGGACATGTCTGATCTAGACAAACTTGAACAATGGGCCCTATCCAACAAAATGAGTTTCAATTTGGAGAAAAGCAAAGTTTTACATTTAGGCAGGAAAAACCAAAAGTACAAGTACAGTTTGGGCAAGACCTGGCTTAAAAACAATAACTGTGAGAAGGACCTTGGAGTCCTAGTTGATGATCACTTGACTATGAGCCAGCAGTGTGCAGCAGCAACCAAAAAATCTAATACAATCCTGGGTTGTATAAACAGAGGCATAGAATCAAGATCACACAAAGTATTAGTACTGCTTTATAAAACCCTAGTAAGATTACACCTGGAATACTGCAGCCAATTTTGGTCACCATATTACAAAAAAGATGTTGAGAGTTTGGAAAAAATTCAGAGAAGAGCAACTAAGATGATCAAAGGCCTGGAGACTAAAACATAAGAAGAACGGCTACGGGACTTGGGTTTGGCTACTCTAAAGAAAAGAAGAAATAGGGGAGACATGATAGCAGTATTCCAGTATCTGAGGGGCTGCCACAAAGAAGAGGGAGTCACTTTGTTCACCAGAACACCAGAAGGAAGGACGAGAAACATTGGTTGGAAACTGATCAAAGAGATAAGCAACCTGGTATTAAGGAGAAACTTCCTGACAGTGAGGACAATCCACCAGTGGAATAGCTTGCCATCAGAAGTTGTGGATGCTTCATCACTGGAGGTTTTTAAGAAGAGACTCACTAGACCACGGGTTGGCAACCCGCGGCTCTGGAGCCACATGCGGCTCTTTCAGCCTTCTGCTGCAGCTCCCAGTCTTCCTCCACCATTTGCAGTCCCACAAAAAAAGTGGGAGTTCAATCAATCAATTCCAATTTTTTACGGAAAAAAAAATGATCTCGCAAAGTTGGAATTGATTGATTGAACTTTTTTTGTTTGTGGGACTGCCCACAAACTTCTTTTCTTCTTGGGATTGAATGTGGCAGCAGCGGAGGAAGAAATGGAGGACTGCTGGAAAGAAGGTGCGTGGGTCAGATGGGGTGTGCGGGGGGGGCTTTCTGCCAAGTATCATGTGAAGCTGTCTGGGGAAATGAGCTGGGTAAGGGGAGCTGCCAATGCCACTGCCGTTATCTCCCCTCCCCAGCCACCCAGCCATCATGCCACTATTGCCGATATTCTCACCTGGCCTCACGCTCTTCTTTTCCTTGTCTTCCACACTCCCCCGTGTAGAGTTGGATGAGGCTTCTTGACGAGGAGGGGGCTACCGTGCCGGAGTAGCTGATTGAAGGAGCGGTCCGGGTGGGAAGGGGATGGCCTGAATTGAGCCCAGAGTGCCTTTACCTTGCATCAGCCTTATTGAGTGGGATGGCACCTCTGCTGCCGCTTTTGGCCGCCTTCCTCATGCTCCAGGGTGTGAATGAGGCAGGCGCCTCGTGCATAAAAGGCACTCGATGGGGCGAGAGCACATGGTGACTATAAAGAGCTGACCTTTCCTTCAGGCCCCGATAGAGTCTCGCTGGAGGCATTTATTAAAACTTCTGGAACACAGCTGAGAGCTGGAATGGCTTTCTGCAGCTGATGGTGCTAAGAGGCTTCGAGGCTGAAGAGGAAGGTGTAAAGCAGCCTTGGCTGAAGCTCTTCCAGCTGTGGAGCTTCGGATGGTTCCTGAGGAAACGCTCTTCTCCTCACTCAAGTCGGCTGCTAGTGGCTTGGATGGCTCTGCTCCACTTTCTTCAACTTGGACAGAGCAGAGCCATCCAAGCCGCTAGCAGCCAATTTGAGTGAGGAGGAGAAAAGCATTTCCTCAGGAACCGCCCTGGGAGCCCAGCAGTGCAGGAGCTCGTGGGGCATCATCAGGCCAGTCTCAGGCACTCCCAGAGCTTCTCACACCAGCATCCGGCACGGGGACACCTTCTGAGGTCAGGAAGTGTCATGGAGCCATAACTCCCCCTGTAGGCTCCCCAGTGACCTCCCCTCTTTACTTGCCCCCAGACAAGGCTGCTCTTTCCCTTGACAAAATTGCCAAATGAGAGTGCAAGGTGCTGGTGCTAGCGTCTGTCACATGACAGAGGGGTCCCTCCCCCTCCCCAGAAAGGGCAGTGCTGGCTGCATTCAGCCTACCCTTGGAACCAACCCACAGTACGTGCCACCCAGTCTCAGAACAAGATCTGCTCCAGACATCTGAACTTCACAGGATAACTCCCTCCTTGCCCAACCAGCCCCATCTCCTCAGACCGGACTCCTCAGCTGTGTCCTTCTTGAGAGCCTTTCCTGGCTGTGCCCCAGTTCACCCTTCCAGGGACCAAGGCCCCTCTCACCCACCCATCCACCCAACTTTCTCCATTTCCTTCAGCTGAGCAGCAAGGAGAGATTTTCACTCTGGGGGAGGGGGAAACTGTCTGAAAGCCAAGAGGAAGGAGCAGCTACATGACCCCTCCCCACACCATTAAAAGGCAAAGTGACTCCAGCCCCAGCTGGTAGAAGGGTACTTTTAACTGCTGGACATTTCCAAATCGATCCTTCCTTTTTGCCCTGGATTAGGCCACGGGATGTGACCTGGAAGTTTCCCAGTATCTGCTGTATTCCTAGATGGGAGAGGGCTGGTCTCTAGCCCTCCCCCTACCTTATCATCCCAGGTCCAGGCCACTTTCCATTGCACTTCATTTAACTTTTGTTATTTATATTTTTTATTTGCTCAGAAGCAACTCCAATTCTGTATGTATCTATGTGCTTACAAATAAACTGTGCTGGCTGGCCGGGAGGGAGAGGGAGGGAGGGAGGGGGGGAGGGAGAGCATGTGAACTGCAGCAGAGACTGGTCTATTGCCAACCCAAATGGTAAAGCATCAATTTGGTTTCCAGACATCTTTTCAGAGCCCTGGGATGCATCTTTTTGCGAGGTCTTTATTTGCCTTGAGTAGTTTTTTATTTAATTAGCCATGCAAATTCAATCCAAGAATTAGCCATGCAAATTCAATCCAAGAATCCAATTTCCAAGAATGGAAATCATTATTCTAAGAATAAGAAAGCAGCTCAAGAGGCAATCATCCTGCCTGGTGCGTCGTGTGGAGGGGCTCTATCAACTCTATGTTGGATATTGTCATTTTCTCAAGATTAATTTGGCTGCTCTAGTCTCATTACTTCCAAACCAAATTTAAGGGATCCCGCAAGGCCACAGCCAGGTGGACAGGCCTGCTCTAGAATATATTGAATTTAATTTTTAAAAGATTGGGGGAGAAAAGGCATGTAAAGCAAACTGTTGTGGTCCTTTTACACTTCTTGTTTCCTGGGAACTGTAAGACAGTTATTGAGATAGGTGAGTGGCAGCCGCCCCCTTTTAAAAGACAAAAAGAATTGGAATTTGTTAGATTTTCCCAGTAAGTGGTTTGCTGGGAGGGGGAGGGAGAGAGGGAGAGAGGGAGAGAGAGGGAGAGAGAGGGAGAGAGAGAATATGAATATATGTGGTTGTCCTTACTAGACTTTTAGTAAAGAATGTTTAATGAAATATTTTGATTTTGTTTTTAATTAAAAGATGAGGTATGGGGATAATTATGCTGTATTTAAAGATGGCTGATAAGCTACTAAAATGGTTTTTACCTGATGGGATGAAGGAGAAAGGATTTTTTCCCCTCTTTCTCCTGTCCTTTTCTTTTTTTCCCCCGCAATTTTTTTCTTTTCTATTTTTCCATTTGTAGTTTTTATAGTTTGCACCGGCTTTTACTCTTTTCATTTATAATCCTTAATAAAAATATTTGAAAAACAGAGAACATTGTAATGAGAGAGAGACAGAGATAGAGAGACGGAGACAAAGAGAGATAGAGAATAACCTGCTATAATCATGCTGGAATGAAAGGTTATGACAGCTCAGATTAGATTGCAGGATCCTCTCTATGAGTGTGGATCGTTGGGAGTCCTCTGGCTTTCAGAGGGTGATGTAGTGGGTAGAGATGCCAAGAGAGTGACTGGAGGAAAATGAGTGCACTTGATCAAGCACAATTAAAGTTCTTATTTTTTTTCTTTGTGATATTGATAAAGGTGGTGAAACATTTTTATGTCCATGTTAAATTCATGAAGAACTGGCTGGCTGGGGAGGGGAGGATCATGGTTGAAGAAAGTGGAAGCGCAGCAGCGGGATTGCTCTCAAACAATAAGAGCCGGGTGCGCTGCTTGCTCGTGTGCGCCCGCCTTATTGAGAGCAATCCTGCTGCTGCTTGGCCATGCCTGGGCTATGCCTTGCCGCTGTCTCCCAAACTCCACCTTTGCCACTGGGTAAAGCAGCGGCAGAACGCTCCATCCTGGGGGGGAAGCAGCAGTGGCAGTGGAGTGCTACATCAGAGGTGGGGGGAAGTAGTGGCGGTGGGGAGCTCCATGTGAGGGGGGGAATTCTGTAGGGAACTGGTTGTTAAATTATTTGATTCCCAGTACTGGTCATAATTTCCAACGTCCGACACTCACTGGCATGAGATTTATTGTGCTTTTCTGATGACCAGGACTTAGGGGACAGTATCAGTTGTGAATAAAGATGGCCCCTCTCTCTCTCTGGTCACTTGCAGAGTCCTGGATGCAGGGTCATGAAAGAATAGTAGGGAAAACACCCAATGTCCTAACCCACCAAAAATATATATGATATCTTTAGGGAAACACCCAAAAGGGAACATGTTTAGCTACTTCTGCTTTCTCCCATCTTATCTACAGTGTGCCAGACTTACTGGGTGAAATCTTTATCTTACATGTGTCAGCTTGCTGGATGGGTTGCTTATGTAATTAGAAAGAATAAATACAAGGATTTCTTGTCATTCAGGGCTTTTCTCATTTAGAGGAGTCCGCCTCTATTCAGCTGAATAAAAACGTAAAGCTTGAAGGCAACATCTGGTTTCCTGTATTTTTTTAATTAAGCAAAACCTCAGAACCTGCATATCATTTTGACCTGCAGTAGGCTAACCATGGATAAATCATGCAAGAAAAGAAAATTTTTGGAAGAAAACAGAATGTTTAATGATATGTGGACAGATTCATTTGCTTTCACTACTGACAACCAGTTTGTTTAATATGTGGTGAGAAATTGGCAAAAACAAAAAGTCAAATGTTGCAAGACATTTCCAGAATAAACACACAGACTTTGCTGAAAAATACCCTGATGGAGATGAGAGAGAAAAAGCCATTTCGGAATTGATGCAGAAGGTTGATCTGAGCAAGAATCGTTTTAAGAAGTGGGTGAAGTCTGCAAATTCAACTACATATGCTAGTTTTATGGCCGCTCAGGAAATAGTCAGGCATGGGAAGCTGTTCACAGATGGAGAGTATATCAAGGAATCATTCATTAAGATTTCAGAAGATCTATTCTCGGACTTCAAAAACAAGAGTGAAATTGTGCAGAAAATCAGAGATATGCCTCTCTCTGCAAAGACTGTCAAAGACAGAACCATAAAAATGTCAGAAAACATCACCAGACAGCAAATTAAAGACATCGGTTCAGCTGTGGCATACTCAATTGCCTATGATGCATCCAAAGTCAAAGGTGATATTGAACAAATAGCGCTGTTCTACCACTATGTGAACTCTGCTAAATCACAGGAAGAAATTATTGAGTTGATACCACTAAAAGGCCAAACACGGGGGGAGGACATCTGTGAGGCTGTCTTGGATTATTTAAGAACCAATGAAATAAATACCACTCATCTGGTGTCAGTGGCTACTGATGGGGCACTGAGTATGACAGGAGCGCAGAAGGGCTTTGTGGCTTTACTGCAGAAGTCACTGGGTAGAATGCTGCTAACATTTCACTGCATCCTGCACCAAGAGGCATTGTGCGCTCAAACATTTCCTCCAGAATGCACAGAAGTAATGAATGTTGTCATTCAGATTGTCAATAAAATAATGGCACAAGGTTTAAATCACCGTCAGTTCCTTTTGCTACTAGAGGAGATGGAAAGCACATACTGTATTCTGATCTCCTGCTGCACAACAAAGTCTTCTCCAACATGAACTATATTAAAAACAAATATCGCTCACACCTCACAGACAACAGCCTGCAATCCTGTTTGAAGATGAAGGTGACGTCTTACAGCCCTGATGTGCAGATGCTGTGTGCTGATGTTGAGAAGCAAAAATCACATTAACCAGGTAAAATAAATATTTTAATTGGCTATTATTTTGCAAATATATATTTTACATTGTTCAGTGAAATAGTCCTTTTTTATTTGTTGACAGCTGACTGCACGCTCCAGTACACACGATAAAAGGATGACGGCACACAGAAGCAGACAGCATTTTGGGTTTGCTGCAGGCGGATAAATTAAGTTTAGCTTTTTATTTCATAAATATGAGGAGGACTCAAATAGACATTGAGTATTTTATTTGAAAGTAACCTTCGAAAGTGGCTCTTTGAGTGTTTAAGGTTGCCGACCCCTGTCCTAGGAAAATAAATGTACAATAGATGATAAAAAGAGCTGTGGCATCTTTAACTCAGCAATTTTGTAGTTGATTGCCCATCAAGCCTACTTTATTTGTTAGCAGTAATGGGCATTGGATGCAAAGGATCCAAGGGTCTTATTCCTTTGTTGATGTGTAAAGGAAGTGTCTGTCTTTGAACACCAGTTGCCTTATGCTTCAATGGGTTTTTCCTTGTTATTATTGGTCATAATAATAGTGGTATTGTTATCTGATGTACACATCATACTTTATGAAGTAACAGGAGGGGGGAAAAACATGCCTCTGCCCAAAGGAGATTGCAGTCCCTATTACTACAGGTAGTCCTCGACTTACAGTTCGCTTAGTGACCATTCAAAGTTACAACGGCACTGAAAAAAGTGACTTACGACCATTTTTCACACGACCATTACAGCATCCCATGGTGATGATTTACATTCGGATACTTGATACCCCAGCTCATATTTAGGATGGTTGCAATGTCTCCATGTTCATGTGATCACATTTTGCAACTTTCTGACAGGCAAAGTCAATGGGGAAACCAGATTCACTTTACAACGGGATTACTATTTTAATAACTGCAGTGATTCACTTAACAACTGTGGCAGGAAAAGTAATATAATGAGGCAAAACTCATTTAAGAAATGACTCACCTAGCAACATAAATTTTGGATTCAGTTGTGGTTGTAAGTTGAGGACTACCTATATTATTATGATTATTTAACTATATAGGTCAGCTGGCTCCCAGTGACTTTGTGAATCTGTCACAGCTGCTGTCTCGCCCTCTTATAATTTTAGACATAGTTTTTGAGACTCTGGGTAGGCTCACATGGAACTGACAGTCAGCCCTGCAGATATTTTGGCGCTAGGTTTTGAACCTTGTAGGAAAAAAACACTTACAGTTAAAAAGTTATACAGTTCACCAAATTTTAGATAAAATACACAAGAGCTCAGAAGAATTTTCTGAAGGATAAGCTGCTAATAAATCTTCTAAAAAGCTCTTCAGATGCTCTCTAAAAGCTAAACAGCCACTTTTGAGAGATTTACTTGTTGACTGCCAGGGAGTGCTAAACAATGGTTTATTGAATAAATCACAGGTGGTCTGGGCTTTATGCCTTGCTAAGCTACATAACTTGTTTCACTCATAGGACCCTAATTCTGAGCAGACAGATGCGGAATTGTGCCGCTTCTGTTCCTTGGGGTCAGCAGTCCAACTGCTTTTAATGGGAGATGTCAATCTGTGATCAGCAAATGACTGTTCAAACTATTTATTAAGAAGCTGCTATTCATTACTGAGGTTTAGTAGCAAAAACATATTTGCCTGTATGTGTGATCAAGTGCATACAGGTAGTCCTTGACTTATGATCGTGATTCTGTCCAGAACTATGGTAGTAAGTTGTTACAGTCATTAAGTGAATCACCACATGACCGCACCTGATTTTGCAACCTTCATTGCAGCAGTCATTAAGCAAATGCAGTAGCAAATCTGTTTTATCCAATGGGCATTTTTTTGTGGGGAACTATGGTTCATTTATGATTTGTGGACTTCAACTTCCAGAATTCCTGAGCCAGTCACGTAAAAGGTGAGCCAGTTGCCAAGCACCCAAAATGTGATCACGTCATAATGGGTGTTGGTCACATACCTTTGGGAGAAGGGCCGCTGTGACTCTGAATAGTCTAGGTCATTTAACATCTTGGCCTCTGCTTTTCTAGTCTGTCTGTCTGTCTGTCTGTCTGTCCATCCATCCATCCATCCATCCATCCAGTGATGGCAAACCTTTTAGACACTGAGGGCCCAAAAACTGCCCCACCCCCTGCTTCACCCTCACCTGCCCCTGCCCAACCCACCCACCCCGCCCCGCCCCTGCTCCATCCCCACTCCACTCCCCACCCCGCCCGCCCGCAAAGCCACCTACCTCCTCGGCCCTGCAGCACCATGGTGGCCATGTCATCCACCCACACCCCGCAGCATCATCTGTGCATGTCGGGGCGGGAGGGTGGAGTCTTGTCCCTGCTGTCTGTCTGCCATGTCCTTGGCTGCGGTGCTCTGTGCGGGTTGCACCCGGGGGTGATTCTCCTCCAGGAGGACTGCTGGTGAGGAGGGCACCACGGGGGGAGGCGGGGCTGGGGCGATGGCACATGTGCCCACAGAGAAGGCTCTGAGTGCTGCCTCTGGCACACGTGCCATAGGTTCTCCACCACTGCATCCATCCATCCATCCATCCATCCATCCATCCATCCATCCATCCATCCATGAAGTTGATTGGGAGGATAGCATGAGATTCTTTTTCAAGATAATTTATTTATGTATTCATCAAATGTACATGGCTGGCAAACTCATGAAAACTAACTGTTTTATAATGTTGTTGTATGCCACCCAAACAATAGATAAAAACTATTATTATTAAAATTATTTTAAAATCACAAAGGCTAAGAGAGAACAGCAGGTGTTCATAACAATGGAGCCATCCCAATTCCTCGCTGGTATTTATTTTATTCCTGGTAATAAGCATTGTGCCAAACCTTTCCTGATTCCTTCAGGGAGCTGCAGAGGGAAAGAGAACAGGGGACACGTTCACCAAAATCACATTTTCACAGTAGTGAGTTCTTTCCCGCCACTGTCCACTTGAGATATTCTCTTGCCCCACTGATCTCCCCATGATGACATGCCTGCAAATGGACTTTCCTGTGGGCTCGTACTTACCGCCATATATCTGCAAAAGCAGTGATCATGGGCTTGCACTCATACTTAATGTTATGCTTGGCACACAGGGATTTCACCAGGGGAGCCACCTTGTAATAATTGTGACGAGGCATGGTTGGGAAAAGACTGTGGAAAACATCAAGAGGACAGAATAGAAGATACTTCTGTAATATGGATCCTGCTGTCATTACTGCCCTTCCCATCTCAGGGCATACAGGCAGGTTCATACAAGAGATAATCTTTCACCTGCCTAGTTCCCAAAGAGTTTTGGACAGGGATGAACCAGCTGAGGTTCTTCGGATTATTGCTGAACCACAATCCTTCCTAATGAGACCCTTTGTATTAGGCTACTAGGAGCTGTAGTTCAGCCATATTGTGGAGGTGCTCACAAGTTTTGTACACCTAGTTAAGAATTTTGAAGGTTAAAAAAACCCCAGCATTTGACTTGGTCCAGAAATGAATTATAATTATCAACCATTTGATCTGCTATAAAACTTGAAGTAAGATATGAAAACCCCAGCTCTAGACATCAGTTTCATTGCTGTATTTTGTATGAAATACTGCTTCTAGGCATTTTTACATGATAGGTCCCAAAGTCTAGTCTGGAATAGCCACAACATGTATAACTGGGACAAGATATCTGCCTTCTTTAGACATAGCCAAAACTCTTGGCCACAGCCATCGTTTGGATTAAACCTTGAGCCATAACATACAGCTAGGGCTTAGTGGGGATAAAAGCTGTACAAAACCTGCATTATAAACTGTACAATCTTCCCATATAGCTTGTACTTACTGATGTTCAATCTGGAAATTTAAGTGCCCAGTGTACCAGTCATTGAATAGAGATTGATCCACATTACATGTTGCTGAGAGCTAAGAGAGAAATTAAAACATGTAGAGTTTCAATGACTTCCTTCATGTTTCTTCCTAGTTTCTACCAACAGTACAGTAATTCTATCAATTTACAGTATTATAGACCATCATTCATTTCCAAATGTTTTTTACATTTCTAGTATGGTCACTGCCCAGAAAGACATTAGAAATATTTCTGAATCCAGGCCAGGCAATCCAGGCCAACTACTCCACTGATGCTATATGCATGGGATGAAATCCAAAATAAAGTTGACTTCCCTGAGAGCCATCCTTATTGAACTATTTCTTTAGAAGTAAACATGGAAATATTATGTGATTACTTCTGTGAAAGTTAGAACATTAGTTTAGGACAAGGACAGTAGCATCCAATTCTCCAGCCATTAGCAAACAGATTTAGACCACTTCCACAATTTTGGAATGTATTCAAAATAATATTTAATATAACTTTTTCTTCATAAATCTACTTTTATGGGCTTTAACTTTATTCCAAACAGAAATCAAAACTGGGTATAACAAAATCATATGAATTAATGTACCCTTTAATTTTAATAAAAATAATAATATAAACATGCATTAGCAGTTAACAACTTCCCACCCCAGGAGTTATATCATGCTACTACAAACATAAAACAAAACAAAACAGAAATTAGAACAGGAAAATTGTGTATGAATAAACCAACTTTAGAGCTACCTTAAAAACTGGAAGTAAGCCCCATAAAGAAAAGGTACAATACAAATGAAATATATACATGGCTAACACAAGGATGTACAAACAATAATTATATAATAAAGAATGGCACTAGTTTATATTTGGAGGACCTACAAGATGATATACAACTAGCTATGATTTACTGTTAAAAAAAGATAGAAAACCTGTCTTCTCTTTCATCATCTCTCATTCTCATTTTGTGATAGGTCAGGTTATCTATGCAGAAATCATCTGTTTTTAATGTTACAACAACTATATGCTGTTTCTCTTGTTACCTTACATCACTGTGATCAGGTTTCTGGTATCACCTTTAAACTGCCTAATGCTTGCCAGAGGACTGTTCATATAATCTGTTCATTTAGACTCATCCCTTAATTATCTTGTCTAAACCACAGTGTGAAATTGTAGTGTTACAGACACAGAATGCATCCAACACAATCTCCGGTCCCATAATATTTGGTTCAAAGCCCTATAGAAAAAGGGCACCAAGAAAGCATGGAAAAAAGGCTTAAAAAAATGAAAGAATCATTGGGTTGGTGTTTTCCCCACATGTACACAGTCATTCTACACTTTCTGGGGAGATTGCTGTAACTATCACCAGGAGCATTAGATTTCCTCCAATATATTTTCTCTACAATATCAAGAGAAAATGGCAGTGTTTCCTCCCTCGGCATCAATGTTTGGCCACTCATATCTGTAGATCAGGGGTGTCAAACTTGCAACGTCACATGACATGTCGTGCGACGTATCGCAACTTTTTCTCCATTGCTGGCAATGGGGTGGGTGTGGTTTCAGCATGAAGCATCTGGCCCGCGGGCCAACAGTTTCACACCCCTGCTGTAGATCAATGCATCTTACAAAGTTAATTTCTGATGCCACTGAAAATCTGGTTCATAACCGCAAAAAGAACAATTATGTGAATTGGAGTATACATGTGGGGACTTGGAATTGTAAACTGTCCTTTTGGAGGATGAATAGTATTGGTGCTATTCCTGCCTTACTGAATTGTCATAAGAAGCAAGGGAGATTAATAGGCAATGTACTACATTGTTTATCATCTCATCATCTACCATGGACAATGAGATCATTGTTGGTCCCCCATGTTCTTCTCCATGAGAAGAAAAAGGGCATCACTGAGCAATTGGGGTTTTCCCAGAAACTGCAATATGAGAAGACATTTCTAGCTGCCAGCATAGATGTTCCATTTGCATTACTTGCTCTTTATAAGAGCATTTTCCCATGAAGATAAGGGCATGAAATATTTAAGAAAATAACAGCATAATCTGCCCCTATGTTTCAGAACTAAGGACCCAACATTTGAGAATAAGATTATCCAAAGAAAGGAAACTTCCCCTTTAAATAGAAACTATCTCACCTGTGCAGAGAACCAATCTAAATTCTGATCATAGTCAATATTCATTGGAATGTGGTTCATCTGTGAGATCCAGACAAACCATGCATATTCTAAATACCTGTGTAGACATACAAGCAGTAACAATAGTGATTTAAACAAATTCTTTAAACGGTTTACTCACTAGTAAAACTATTTTGCTTTTATTAGCCAAAAAATGACATGATAATTACTATTATGTCATTGCATTAACAGACTATATGGAAAAGTAAATTTTTATAGGTAAAAGCAGGGAATTAAAGCTATGGTGTTTTGCAACAATCTTGTAGATTAATCTATCACACTTTAAGCCCTCATGTCCAGTTAGAAGTTTTCGGTATTCTAAAGCTGTGTAAACTCACATTCTTCAGAGTTCTCAATTAAGCAAGCAGTATTATTCATTACATAAGTTGATGAACTGCCCACATGTGGATTACCTATTGGGCAAGAAAGGTGGATAAAAGTGCTTAAATTCGGCTTAATTTCTAAAGAAGGGGTAAAGATTTGTCCGTATTTGCTTTCACAACTCCTTTTCCATCTTCAGTCTTCCCATTTGCAAATAATTCTCAATATATTTTAAAACCAGCTGGATTTCTCCACTGTGTTCTCACTATCAATTGATCAAAACACTTTTAGCTCAATGTTAATTATATATTTGCAAGTTTGGGTTCCACACATTTCACCCTGAGCCAATTGTTGCCCACTTTGAACTGCCCAACAGCTAACACCAAGAATCCCAGCCACTGAACATTCATTCTTCTGGCTCGAAAATCACTACGTGCATTGTCTCCAGAGCTTTTAGTGGGCATATGAGTTACAAACAGCTCCTTCCTCTAACTCAGGGGTGTCAGACTGCCGGCCCACTGGCTGGACATGTCAGGAGGAAACCGCGCCCACCCCATTGCCAGCAATGGGGGAAAAGCTCCGATACGTTGTGCGACGTCACGTGACGTTGCATGTTTCACATGTCTGCTCTAACTTGACGGAAAATCCCAAAGAGGTTTCTAGTCCTTCCCCATAACATGCATCATCTAGGCATTTTGCAGCATGTATATGTGTGTTTGTCAGTTTGTTTAGGAAACAATCTTTCAGGTAGATTGCTAGCCAGATTGTAACCGAGGACTGATTTGTGGAAATATTAAAGAAATCTAAAAATCATTCATTTCCCTGGTGCAGGATCAGCCTTAAAGCTAATTGGTCCAAGAAGTTCTGAGAGGTTTTTAAGGGCTACAGAATGGCATGCCAGCAAAGCTGCCTTTGAAGCCTTTTGCCTTGAGGTACACAAGATAGGAGACGGGTTGTATATGCGTATGGAAGCAGCTCCCCAAAGGCCCTCATTCCTTGGATAAAGCCACTGAAATGCAGTTTTCATCCAACTATGAATTGCAGGACAAATAAATAATGTTTTTTTTTCTGAGACTAAGAACTACGAGACCAATCTTTAAAGAAATGTCTACTCCTGTACCAAACTGCTCATAGTCTAAGATCAAGCTTTTAGATCCAATCTCTGGCAATTAGTGAAGTACATTTGAGACATAATTAGTGGCTGTAAAAGTTTTGGTAAATAATAGTTTGATTATTGGTGCTGACCAAACAATAATAGGAGTTTGCTCAATATCATTATGGTGAGCTACAGTATGTTCTTTTTAATGACATGGTTATTTTTCATTTACTTTCATTTTTATATGTTATAAACTAGTTTGAGATGAGGTTGAGAAAGGATGACATATCATTTTTTAATATAGACAATATAGACATAGACATTACATGTTTCCCTTTGGTGGCATGTAACTACATCTGTTGTGTCCTGAGCCTGCTGAAGCATTCAGCAGGCTCAGAAATGTTGCAAATGGTCCCGGGCAGACCAAAAGCTGCCTGGGACCAGACTGGCTGTCGCCAGCCTTGCGCATATGCACAAGGCGCGAAAACAGCCGGATTTCTATTGGCTGACACTGTCTGGGTTTTGGACATTATAAAAGGCCTGCATGCCATTTTGCTGTTGCTGGTTGTAAGAAGAGAACAATAAAAGAAGCTGGTTTGCTACACCATGCGTTGCCTCTTAATGTTGTGGCTCCCTCCTGTGGGTCCCTATCATCGGACGAGGAAGGCTCTGAACATGAAGGAGAGGAGATGGCCAGGCCTCCCTCTCCAGGACCTTCCCCTCTGGTGCGGCCTTCGGTGTCTTCCGACGGAGAGGAGATTGGCCAGGAGCCAGGTGTTTCTGGGATCGGCCAGGAGCCAGGTGCTTCTGGGATTGGCCAGGAGCCAGGTGTGTCGGACTCTGAGGAGGATACATCTTGGCTGGATCCACACCAGCGTTGGAGGGACAAACGTGCGCAGCAGCTAAAACGTCATGCCAGAGATTTCAGCTGAGTCACTGGGCCACACCCCACAGGCTATATAAGCAAGGGGTGTGCCGTTTGAAACTCTTGTGATGAACAATACTGAATCTTCTGTTGTAGCACTTCGGAATTATCCTGGACTTTGATTTGTATTTGTACTGTGAGTTATCAGTAAAGGTCTTGGCAGGCAGCCACGGAGTTGCTGCCAAGTGTTCATCTGTGTTTTTGGCAGTGCTGAGCAGTCTGTTAACCCTCGGCTGACTGGTTGGGGTGTGTGAGTCGGACGGGGGACAGAACACTTAATGCCTCTAACCTGCAAACACAACAACATCCATAGGAAACAAAAGCCTTGTGATTATAATGGGACTTGTTTTCATGTAGAAACTATTGTGTCATGTGAAAAGAACAGTAATAGTGTATACTAATTTTAACAGGTGTTTATTTGTTTTACATCCCCATATTAAGTCAACAAGAAATGGAGACCTCATTGGGTTTTTTTGGCTGGTAAACAAAGCTATGCACATATTGAAGGACTCCTTTTGGCTTCACAGTGTTTAAAAGCATCAGTTGGGTGATAGCAGCAGGGTAGAGTTTTACATTATTATTATTACCTGGATAACCAGAAGTAAACCATAAAGCTCTTAAATCCCATTAAAGGAACATACATGAGGCAGACACGGAAGTTATAGAAAAGACTGGTAAACAGCTCCTGTCAAAGAACAGAGTGTTAAATAAGCACAACTGTAACAACATGTGGATCATTATTATGAGTTGCTTTGTCAATTTCAGATTAATTAGCTGCAAAGTGGCAAATAGAGAGGCTGAAGGCTATAATGCAATAAATGCAGAGTAATAGGCAATCTGCAGTGTAGTGCTGAAGGACTTTCAGGGTCTTTTCATTTGTGCATGTAGCAAAACTCCCACAATGGTGAAAAGGTGAGGATGGAGCATACTAGCCTCAGTTCTGCAAAAACCTTGCTTTACATCAAAATGGAAAGAACTGCTTTAGGACAGAAGTGGAATTCTTGAAGTTACTAAAGGTCTCCATGTCTTTTGCAGTGGCTGAGAATTGCAATGGATAGTGACATGACTCAACCTGAGTAGAGTTATTTTTGCACCCTTGGAGAGGACTGAAGTTTTCTGCCCACTATATATCTAACTGTGGAGCATTGCTGTTATTATTATTAAACTGTATCTGTACTGTACTCCCCGTATCAGTGCCCCAGATAATCTGTCCCCCATCACTCTGCAAATACAGCACAATATCCATAGCAGTTAGAAATGCAATCTCCAAGCAATCTCTTCCTCTGCTCCTCATCACTTTCTGCTCCACTGTTGCCACTGCCACTGCCTGGAGGAGTGTATGCTTGTTTTCTGATTTTCAAGTTAGTTTGGAAAAGATTCACAGTCTTGGAGATAATTTCACTAATGTATGAGTTAATCCAGTGGAACAGGCTCATTGTTAACATCAGGGTAGATACTGTGGTCAGCGCTTTGCAGCTGTGACAAGCATTCCTTGGCTTTCATTGTACAATTTGCCTATTGCTCACCCTTCCCTTCCCTTCCCTTCCCAAACAAACCAGTTACATGTGCTGTTCCATGGTGCTGACTAAAGGGAAGGCCAATGAAATCATAAATGTCAGGGAATGTTCCCATGATATTGTGGAGAATTAAGGAAAAGAAACAAGTTATGTTTTGTAATGCATGTCCCGTAGCTCATTAGAAAGGAGGAGGATTCAGGACATTTACATGTTACACTTGACCATACACCAATCCCCTAAAAGAAAAAGCTGTTATGACTTACCAACCATTTTTTTCTTTGAAATATATAGCGATAGGTAACCACTTGGACGCCAACCGTAAATAACAATGGTGCAAAAACTAATATAAAAATGCAAAAGGAGAATACAAAAATGATTGTGTGATTAAAATAAAGATAGACTATATCCTAGAAGGAAAAAAACAGCATCTGCCTTTGAATCCCATTTTGCATTAAATTAACCACCTTAATCCCTGACCTATTGCCCCACTGCTCATCAGGGCATTTCTATAAGTGATTGAGTTAAAGATCTAATGCACAGGGAATAGGGAATGGCCTTGAAAGGCAGCAGGAAGAGTTGCTATCAAGGCAATGAGCCCTTTCCAAGAAAGTAATTTGAGTAAATGTCTCAGGCAGCTCCCTGGTTCACATAAGGGGAGGAAACACATTCATATTCACAAGATCCTGTTACTCTAGGTGTTCCAATAAAAGTAGTCCTGGCCTATATGGCATTGGTTTCTTAGTCTGTTCTGCTTTATAGTGCTGATATATGACTTTATTTGGTTATTCTCCTCCAAATTTAGGCTCCTGAGAACATGGTAAAACACTTACAGGCAAAGTAATTATGTTGGTACTGGTAAGGCATATACTTCTTTTTCTTCCTTCCCAGCTGAACATGGAGAAAGAGAGCAAACAGTTAAATTGACAACTATGTAAATTCCACATCATTCTTTACAATATAGATTCTTGAAAAGTTTGATCTTTGCATATTACTATGTCACAGATTATTTGATCTGTGTCTCTTCAAATTCTGCCATACACACAGCTTTTGTGGGCTGAGGGTTGCACCTGATCTTTGAGAGAAGCTACCTTTCCAAAATAAACAGGGCCAGGAAAAAAACACAGACAAGACAATAGCAAAATTAAATGTGATTTCATTTTAATTTTATTCAAGTTAACTCAGTATATTTCAATTCATACATTGAATCCCCATGACTTAAATTACTTAAACTTTTTTGTCAAATTAAAAATGATAGTTTCTCAATTTTTGGAGAGGCCATGTGTTCAGCCCCAAATAGGCACAAATAACTTGGCTAAATTCTTTGACTTTGCATTCATCTAAGCACAACTTTTGGGAAGGGGAATGCATATTTAGACTGCACTTTGCAAGAAAATGTGGATCAAAACACGTTGTCCACTTTCTCCTTTATTATTTGTATTGTCACTGGAAATTTTATTGTCCAGAATTAGAGAATCTTCAATGATTAAAGGCCTAAGGATTTCTGCTAAAGAATACAAACTTAAAGCTTTTGCGGATGACTTAGTTTTTACATTGTCTCAACCAATTGAGTCACTGGAATCTTTGTTGCAAGAGCTGTATCAATATGG
>NW_015387371.1:266876-268777 GCF_001527695.2 Protobothrops mucrosquamatus | reverse complement strand
ATATGAAAATATAAAAAAAAACACGTTCTTTGAAAAATAATTTTTGAAAAATGTACAGATTAATGCAGAAGTGCAATGGAACTTTGTTTCATTAAATCAGAATCATTAATACAGGTTGGTTGGGGCCAAGAGAGAGAGAAATGCCAGAAAACCAAATATTTAAAATAACTGTAAAATTGATATGTCAGTTGTAAATTTGTAGTATGAAATGATGCTCTGAGCAGGGAGGGAGTCTGTGCTGAGGAGCTATCAAGATCTGTTAAGACAGGAACAACTTTCTAATCACGAGGCCTTCTCTTGTGAGGGTCACTAGTTGGGAGAAAATTAAATGTAGCAACAGATTGTGATGTAACTGGCAGGCAAACGTGAAGGGAATTGTTACCCAAAAAGAAAAAAGAAAAGAAGTTTGACAGATTCATTACAGAAAATAAGGTAGTACCTGAACCAATCAGTAGCAGCAAGAGTTGTTGTAAAGAAAAACGGGAGATATAAAGAATCCCTTCTTCCTACTTTCCTAGATTGCTCATCAGAGACATGGTGGTGTTTTATTTTCCTTTTAGTACTGCTAATATTTTTTCAGGGTCTTTTGTATGTCTAAGACTTTCTATTTATTTACCTCCAAAGAAAGTTTCTTCCCCAGGCTGAAAAGGAATGGGTGCGTGTTGAGATCAGGGTCCTTGCGGAAGCAATTGGGTTTGGCGTGATGCTGGTTATGCATGTGGTTCCATTGACTCACTGGTCCTCCCTTGAGAAGCACAGAAATACAAACATGAATTCCATCTATTTGTGAATAATGCTGTATCCTATATATTCCGCACTGACTATCTACAAACAAAACAAAAACAGCTGCAGGTCGGTTGGTTTATACTTCCTTCCATCTAGCAGGAATTGAATTGTGTACAATGAGAGCACTCTGACCTCCATCACTTCCATGTAAGCTAACCACATTTCTTCTTATTATTAATCATCTGAAAATACTGCTTTCAAGACTGCCTATTGAAAATTCCAGTTTTGATGCTAAATGTATTTGTGTGAAACAAAAAGAGACTAGAAATACTCCACTAGTTTCTCTTCAATAGTGAAAAAGTAAAGCAAGTATAGCGCAGTACTGTTAAAAATGCTTCATAACTATGAAATATAGACTGGCTATATTTTTCTTAACCCCATCTCTCCTTGATGTAAGGAAGCACTACTAGTACGATCATTTTTTACAGGGTTGTGGCAAAAATGATCTTATATTTTCTTATATTGTCAGCACTTCAGTGCTGTATAAATGCATTATCCTTATCCTATTTTTCAAAACCCTAGAGACAGAAAATAACAATGGATTGGCAGACCCAATTTCAAATATATAAATCATCACAAATCATCACTTAAACCATCCCTTCTCTTGGATGGATTCTGACCTTAAGAATGCCAAGCACCACATAGTGAGCTACTCTGTTCCACTTGAGCTTTTCAAAGACTGACACATGGCCAAGATCATGCTGGAGAAAACCATATTGTATCTGGAAGTAAAAATCAACAAACACAACACATATGTATGTAATTTCTCCACATTTTTTCTGAATGGAGTAATTGGTAGAGGAACATCATTAATCACCATTAATTAATCGAAAAGAACCCCTGTTATACTACATATATTGTGTGATTATATACTGTATGTATTGGTATTTCTGTATGTCTGTGTGTATACACATACACATTTCCACCCCAGGCCACCCCAACGATGCCCTTGACGTGATGGCCCGTTGCCTGGAGGCCATTCGGGTCTGGATGGGGAGGAACAGACTCAGGCTCAACCCCTCCAAGACCGAGTGGCTGTGGCTGCCGGCGCCTCGGCATAGTCAGCTGACTCCATCGCTGACTATAGGGGGCGAAATTTTGGCCCCCTCAGAGAG
>NW_015387371.1:250604-266415 GCF_001527695.2 Protobothrops mucrosquamatus | reverse complement strand
GTAGGGATGATTTTAAGAAAATTTTAATTGACACACAGCTTCGAATATTTGGCTTTTAATTTGGTTTTATGGGGGTTTTTTGTTCTTTGATGTATTTTGTTTGTCTGTTTTAATATGCTGTGCACCGCCCTGAGTCCTACGGGAGAAGGGCGGTATATAAATTAAATTATTAAATTAAATTAAATTATTAAATTAAATACACAACTACATAATACTTTATATGCTGTATGCTGTCAGCAAATATTATTATCTTGGAGAAGTGTGCCTTCCTTCCAAACATTTTAATTTCAGCAGACAAAAAAGATGAAGCAATATCGTTCATATTCTGCAATGTAATTTGCTCAGACACTTTTCTTAATCTGAAGCAATAGGAATAGCAGCTTTCTTAATATGTGTGTAGTTGTATTATTACATTCAGGTTCAACAGCTGAAAGAATTAAAAATCTAGATAAAATCTAGTATACAAGATGTTAAATTACTAAAACAATTAAATTGTTCTAAATGTGTTGGAGACTGTTTTACAACTCTGCTATGTTCTACTATGCAAAGAGGTTACCTGTCCAATGGTGAAAATTGCTACTCCAAGAAGGAAAGGCATCCAGGATTTTCCAAAATACCAGATAGTAAACCAAGATGTAATGTCCAGTAGGAAAGCATGCAGAAACATGAAAACAAAAAAGCTGAATCTTGACTTCAAGAGCCCCATCTTCTCCACTGTTGCACGCAGTTCATGAAAATCCTTTACCAGCATTTCCTACAAGAAATGATGACAGGTTTTTTTACTTGCTTCAGAACATAAAAACCCTTTCGGTAGATTAGACCAAAAGCCAATATTGAGTCTTATGTATTAAACTTAAGGTTGGATTTGCACTAGGATGAACCATTTGACCATATATCTTATTGGGTGACTTAGGACCAGTTGTTCTTTCTCAGAGCAAGCTGTAACACAGACTTGCTGGGATAAATTAAGGAGACCCCCATTTATGACATCTGGAGGTTCAAAGAAAGTGCATGATATAAAGGCAAAGTATAACTAAATGATGATCTATTCTATCATCTTGATTCCACAACCAGAGGTTTTTGGATTCTCACATGAGGGGCATCATATCTTCTCAATCATATCTCCTCAGCAATGGCAACTAGAGTGTTTTTAAAAATGACTATGTATTCTCCTTTCAACAAAATAATAAAGGGAATGGAGTTAATACCCAAAGATTTATTTCAATGATGCGACTTGATGACCAGAAATTATGATCTAGGGTCATTGACTAAGTCATTGTTTCATGTGGAAAATGCATCCCATGGCACTTCTGTCTTTACACTAAGCAGGACATCCAGATCTTAAAACAAAGAACCAAGCCATCAATATTTGGAGTTAATAATATAGCAGCAATAGTAAAAATCTGTAATAGGGATTCCCTGGCTTCTTTAAAAAGCTCTCTTTCAGTACAAGCACAGATACTAATCCTAGATTTTCAACAATAGACTCCTTTTTGCCCCATGCTTCTCACCACTCTGGGCCATAACACGTGTAACCTCTAGAGAAGCTGAAGATCTCCTCCTCCATTGCCTTGGCCCTTGTGCTTTGAGGAATACACCTAAAGCAATTCTCTTTCTCTAGTGGAATGTGCACCTGCAACAGCAGAGAGGAAGAATTTTGCCAACTGAGAACTTTCCCAGACAGAGACCCAGATCAAGAGACAACACAGTCCAGAGCTGAGGGGGAGGGGAAAAGTGAAACTATACTCTAGATAGAATTTCTCAGGATATATCAAGTAGTTTAGAAAGATAGAACAAGATTCTATCTATTACATGTAAATAAATAAAGGATTGGACTTGCTTGGATCTCAGTGTCTCATCTCTGGGCTTGAGCGTGACATTCTCCAATTAATTGTGCTCAATTTGAGTGAGATAACTGATGATGAACAGGTGCCAAGTGAATGAGAAATCAAATCAGAAGAATCCTTTACCAGCAAACCACTTTATTACTGATAGAGGCAAAGTTTTTGTCAGTGATTGGGTACCAAGTCCCTCACCAGGGGACTTGGTAGGGTCAGATGACTGAGGATGTAAAGTGTGCAATCATTGCTTGAACTGGGTATATGAAAGCACATGATTGTTTTCTGAGTGCAGTATTGAAAGTGTTGGATATGCACTATTTCTGACTTTGTTGCCTTACGTTCCTGTCAGATATGCTGTTGAGCCAGATAGAAATGTAGCTTGAGTAGATATCAGCTTGCTTTTATAATGTTCTGGAGCTTCATAACAATCATATATTCAAGGTTCTACCATTTAATGCTGTAAATAAATAAATTACTACTTCTGCAGTAGTAATACCAAAGATTAAGATAATTTTGTTTGAGAGAGAAAATGGAATGAAGGATTGCATTTAAATTCTGAAAAATTAGAGAAAGTACATGAATTTGTGTCCTTTGATAGAATGTTTATTAAATATAGGAAACTGGGGTGGAGAAATGTTAGGCTGTCCAATGGCTGATAGGAATGCAGTGGGTAGTATGTGGTGTGTTGCAAATAATAAATGTTTGTTAAAAAGAAGTCAGATTATCTGCACATAAGAGCATTCTTCTGCAAATCTGCTTAACTGGAAATTTGCTATATCATGAGAAACATACAAGTAAATGTAATGCAGTGAGAATGAGGTACTGAAGAAGTAGTAAAAGAAGGAGATAGGGTTAAAAGATCCTAAGTGAAGGTTATTAAATACAAAAATGAGTGACTGTATGAAATAAATACATTGAGGTGGTTTGATCAGTGAAAAAGAATGAATGAGGATCCAACTGCAACACAAATTAATAATTGGTGAATGGGTCAAGGGGAAGACTGAGAAAGTTGTGACTGGAAAGAGAAAAAGAGAGAGAAGAAGTTAAAAGTGCAATAGACAATGAATGAGATGGTAAAAAGAGATGAAACAATTACAGTTTGTAAGAATATTTCTTGTCTGTCTATCACATTTGTGGTAGCCATTCACTTTCTATAGAAAAATATGAAGAGATAAAGTGGATAGTATAGATGTAACCTAGATTTAGCTGTATTTTTCCTTTTTTTTTAACCTTATATCTTTCATTTAATTGGTTTAATGTTACACTTCTGCATTTTGTATAATGTTGTTTGCCGTGAGAGGGATTAGTGCGATGGGGATATATACATACACATACACATACACATGTGTGCCTAAGTATCTACCATAAAGTTTCTGCCAAAGAAATCCAACAGCTGAGATCACCCAATACTCACATTTTTGGTGGGCTCACAGCACGGTTGATCTGGGGCAAGCTCTCCAATTAGGAGGGAATTCAAATATTTCTTTACCAGATCCTCATCTTTGTGGAAAGCTGCAAAGGCATCCTAAATAAGGTTTAAAAATAAGGTTAACATGGCTAGCTGTTCTTTTTGGAAATAATGAAAAGTGCACTGTAGGTGATGCTTCCCAAATGACTATCGAGGAGGCCAACTCTATGACCTTGATTATTTTGAGGACTGAAGCTGTGTTTTTGTAGTTTACCTGAAATGAAAATAAGGATCATCTTCCACTGCAAAGCTCCTTACACAATTTATTTATTTATTTACAAAATTTATATAGCTGTTTACATGCTCGTAGTGACTCTAGGAAGCTTGCAAACAATAAAAACATAATATATAGAAAAAATAAAAATAAAAAAAACAAAAGCCTCCCCTGTCAACTGTCACCTTATACCTGCTGTGTTTCACTGTTATCTGGTGACAGACTGCCATGAACTGTAGAGGACGAGGAGGGGGATGCTTGGGGAATTGAGACTGTATCTCCTCAAGACATTCCCTCAAGGTCATTCCTCTTAGAGGATTATCTCTGATTGAGGGGTGCAATTCACCTCCAATTCTGGCAAGAGTTTTTGAAATTACTAGGGACAACCGAAGGATTTAGTCCTCACATCATCCTCAGACTAACGGGGCCTGTGAACATGCCAATGGAGCAGTACCTAAGATGTTATGTCAGTTATCAGCAAGAAAATGGGACTGACCTACTCCCATTTGCAGAAGTAGCATATAGCAATGGAGTACATGGCAGCACTGGCTTTGCCCCTTTCCGAGTTGCAACCGGCAGAGACTTTGTAGCAACGATGGTTGAACTTAAGTTACCAAACAACCTTAGAAGGATACACTCTGTTTTCCACTGTAGTCTTCTTAAACCAGCCAAAATCTCTCCCTTACAACCACCTACAGAAGCCCCTCCTCCTCCCAATCTCATTGATGGTGAACAACATTTCAAAGTAAAGAACATTTTGGACTACAATGTCTTAGTCAATGGAATCATTTCCCCTCCTCTGAAGCTGAATGGGAAACTGCCCAACATGTCTGAGCGCCAAAGCTTTTACATAAATTCCATGACCAATATCCTGATAAGCAACACTAATTAATTAACCTTACTCATTCTCTTTTAATTTCCAAGCCTAATGCCTTATTTCAAGAAGGGCAGAAAGTCAGCTGCCACCTTATACTTCCTGTGCTTCGCTGTTATGTGGTGACAGATTGCCATGAACTGTAGGGAAAAGGGATGAGTAGGGAGAAGCTTGGGGAATTAAAAGTAGAGACTGTACTTCCTCAAGATGCTACCCCAAGCTCATCCAGCTAAAAGGAAGATGGAGCTACATACCAAGCTGCATCTGAACTAACTGTTCCCTTCTTTTGGGTCCCACCAGATGTACCTCCTTAGGGGATCGGATATGCAATATTCCTTCCCCCCCCCCACTTAGTGGGTTGGCTGGATGTGACCGGCAAGAGACGGTCCCTCAGATAACCTGGTCCCAAGTCATGGAGGGCTTTTAAGGTGACAAGCAGCACCTTCAATTGCACCCAGAAGCAAATTGGCAACCAATCCAACTCCTACAGGAGAGGTGACATATGTGTACACTGTGGTCTGCACAAAACCATGTGGGCTATTGCATTTTGAACCAACCGGAGCTTCCGGAGGCTTTTCAAGGGCAGCTCCATGTATAGCACATTGTGATAGTCAAGACGGGAGGAGATAGGCCATGAGTGACCACGAGTAGGGATTGTAGGTCCAGGAAAGGCCATAACTAGCACACAACCTGCAGTTGCACAATACTCTCAGCAGAGAAAAATAAAATGCCATCTAAGGCTTTAATAATGATAATGCTTTTGTAATTAAACAATCTGATAAAGGAGGGATAGTTGTCATTATGAATGTGGCTTATTAAGTTCATGAAGCTAAAAGGCAACCCTGTAACAGTTATCAGAATGAACTGCGAAGTCACATGAAAGAATTTCCTAAGGACATACAAGATTGAATCTATGTGCAGACATTGCAGAAACCCTGATCAGGCATCTTTTACCTTCTACCCAAAATACATAAACAGGCAATCCTGTCCCATGTTCCAAACATTGGAAACATTACATCTAAAAGTCTGTGTTTTGGGAGCCTTATGCTACCAGTGCTCCCATCTCAGCTATACAAGAGAGACTACATACTCCCTAACAAATTTGAAATCCACTGACAACATCCCTGAAAGCATGGACAAGCATGGACTTCAAATTATCAAGAAAATAATAACCAACGACAACCCAGCTCAGTTTACCACCAGATTTCATGACTTTCATTCATCACTGTTTTTACACTGGTAACAGATATATCTGCATACGAATGGCACACTTATGTGCACATAGATCACTCCGCAATATGTTCATGGAAGATTTCAAATGTTCTCAACTCTTAACTCCTGAATTTATATGAAATTTATTGATGACATTTTCATGATCTGTACCCAAGAAAACAGTCCCTCATTAAATTCAATCAGGACTTCAACGCTTCCAATACTTCAATCCCATTATCAACCTAAGCCTTGATGTATTCCACAACAAGTCCACTTTTCTAATAATAGACACATCATAGAAGCATAAACTACATAATGGACACATAAACACCAGGAAGCTTATAAATCACCATTCATACCTACATGCTTCCAGTTTCCATTCAGAATATACTGTATATAGAATATATAGACTGTAGGCACAGAATATACAGAATATATAGACTGTAGGCACAGTCTATATTGAAGTACAGATTCACAAAAACCTTCACCAGCAGAAAAGAATATAAGACAGCTGAATTTACATATATCAAGAAGTACCAGGCTATCTCAGAAGACCTTAACAAAGACAGTGGGGTTTTAACCCATCATGATTACAGTAGGTAACCTGCTTCAAGGAATCCTCATCTGCTATTTCCCCAATTTTCCCCTTTCCTTTCCCATTTCCTTTCCTCCCCATTGCTACATCCTATGCACATAAATTCCCAGATTCATCCTTGAAGAAGGTATTCACATTCATAGAATGGCTACATATGATTCTTCCCTTCAGCATAATTCTCTTTCATATAGCAAAAACATTATTATTTAATGCAAGATAGATGTTTTGATCATAACAATGCCTGAATGTCCCATAATGGGTGGTTTAATGTCAAGAGAACCTTCAGTGAGAGGTTAATCTGAGGGCAGAATATATTAGGTATTTATCAGATATGTCTAGACGTTACAGTCTGTTTCTAAAAAGAGTGATCCCTTTTTTACCTGCTGCAGATGCTTCCAAGATTGAAAGCCCTGATAAATGTGCAAGAACACAGATGTTTTTGAGCCTCAGCTATTGATCCTTGTATATGCAAATTACAACAGGTAAATTTAAAAAAGTCCATCTCTGACCTGGGAATTTTTTATTTAGCTTATATTTATATATATTTATGCACTGAAGCAATAATGACATAGGCTTAGATATACATGTATATGCGTGTATACATATGTGAGTGTGCATTTAAACATTTAATCAAAATAAATTTTATAAATAAGTTCTGGGTCTATAAACTATTGTTGAAATGTACAATAGAGTCTACAGATTCTAAACTTACATAGAATTCAGTCCACAGTGTATTTACTAAAAAATCCTAAAATCCAACAATCCTTGGTAGAGCACGCACTTCTCTGCTACCAATATTACTCATATATTTTCATTGAGAAAGTCTTCCTGACTGAATTTTGCTTAGGCAAAATATAAGCTGTGTCCATGTCCATGCAAAACACCTTCTGAGCAGGTCTTCAAACCTAAATTGTATTTTGTTCACATTGTCTAGAAGTCAATAAAGTTAAGTAGCTGAAGTGCAGGCAAGCATTGACCCCAAACTGGAAAACAGAAAGTCGGCAAATCAAAGTAACTTCTATGTCTGGGGATCAGCTGCCAGGCCCCTGCTCTGTCCTTTTCCCAATAACACTTCTAAATTTTCTTCAGATACTACAGAATTGCCAAGCAATACAACCACCACCTGGAGCGTCTTACATTGTGTCAAAGCATTGGACTGTCTAATCCAGAATGATATTCTGTAATGCCAGAATTCCCTATGGCTTCTGACAAGAGATTTTTCCCCCTCATTCTGCTATTCGAGACCCTTGGAGAAAGACTGAGGAAGCCTCAACCTGAAATGTGTGCATACAAAGCAAGTGTTTTGTGGCAGCCTTCAGGTCATTCCAACCCTCTTTCCCCTCAGCAAGGACTCACCGTGGCATCTTGTCCAGAATAGTGTCTGATGAGGCGAGGCCCACCTGGATGCTGCAAATAGAACTGACTGACATCATAGACTTTTCGGTTGATTACCAGCCATCTCTCTTCCTTCAAGCCTCCATTGCCTGTGCGGAGCCCCACCTCCTCCCAGGTGAAGAGCCGTGGGACCCCTGACTCAATCTCTGGCTTCCCTGCACTGGCTCCTGATTGAGGGGGCATCCTGGCTGGAAGCACTGAGGGATGCTGTTCCACTAACTCCTGGGCCTTTTGCTTTTTTCCCCTGTGGAAAGTTGAAATGTCTCTACCTCTTCATTCTGTTAAATGTTGCAGACAACTTTATATACACCTTTATCTACTACCCACACTGCTATTAACTTTCTCTTGCTCCAGATTTATTCTTGGATGGCTTCCTCCTCCCTCTGTGGGAGGTATAAAACTGGATAGTATTACTGGAGATGGATTAATTAGGATTGTTGAGGTTTTTTAAAAATAATAATAATAAAAAACGGAATAATAAACAATTGTGTAAAATATTCTAGGTAAGAACTGAATAAGTTCGATAACAGCTTTCGATAGGAGTCTAGCAGCCTCATCACCAACAGTTATTTTTAAAGGGCTTCCTTCTGTAAAATACCAAAAGCAGAAAAGCAGAGAATTGGGAAACCCACTCAGGGAGAGAAGTATTGCAAAGAATCAGCATTTCATAAAGCTGTTTCCAAAACTCTAAATCCTTCTAGGCATGGGAATGTTCCAACCACTCACTTTTTAAAGTACATAATCACTTCTAATTTCATTCCCGATACCAGTGCATGTTCAAAATGGTACAGAGGCACTTATGTCAACATAGTTGTGAATTAAAGAAAAGAGATACAAATGAGAGGAGAACATACAACTATCTGCCTTTTTGAAGCTTTGTCTTATGTATGTCTATTCTAATCGGCATGGCTAATGACCAGGGATTAAAAGAGCTATAGTCTAAAATATCTAGAAGATTGCTAACATGCTGTAAACGTGGCTGAAAATTTAATTTTAGATCCTGACTATCTCCCCACCTCAGTCCTGTTCTGCTGCCTCATTGTGGCAGTGGGGTGCAAGACTCCGGTGTTTCTCAAATGAATGGGTGAAGAATCCTGGGAGTATTTAGGATTAGATTCTCCCACCAAAGTCAACAAAGCTATACATAGCTATATAAGGAAGCAGCAGTGTAAAATACAGAAGCTAAATTGTCATTTAGTAACAAGACAAAACAGTAACTTCATACTTAGAGAATGCAATGGAAAATCACATGGATAAATAAGATAAAGTGATTGAGAAAATAATGGTAGATAATGGGTATCTCAAGTCAGATAATCAACACAATATGAAGACAGAGTGTACATCTTGCAGACTATTTAGTGCTTATGAGGCAACTAGATTAAAGGATTATAAATATTTAATTAACAAAGTTGTCATGCTTTGAAAGAAATTCCAAAGATGCAAAGATAGTTACAGCAGGAACAGGGAAGGAAAAAAAGTATGAATGTGAGAAAGTTCAAAACAGTGAAAAATGAATTGAATTCATTTAACATATGAAGCATCAGCTAATTGAAATAGAGTTAAACTTGATGCTTGCCTTTATAACCAGGAAAGAAACAGCAGGAGCAGTACTTGGGTACAATGCAGTCAAGAACTGAATAAGGTTGATTAGACTTCATATACAACATTTTAAAATGTCAGACAGCCAGGTTTATGATCTAATCCCTGATGCAGAATAGGTGGTTGACAAGTTTTGTGGTAAGCTTTAATCCTGACAGAAACTGGAAACTGGAAATGTTACCTATAGTTGGGGACTAGAATGCCAAAATTGTATTGTATTGTATTGTAACAGGAAGGAAGGAAATACTGTATAACTGAACTATATCATTGCAACTAGAAAACAGAAATGAAGTGCTATAATGGTTCATCTATATCTATATCATCTATATCTATATCTATTTGTGTTTGTGTGATGGGATTCAAATATGTGAATAACTGGTTCTCTGTGTGGATGCCGCTTCCGGGAGTCCATTCTGGGTCTGGGCAACAAAAAATTAGCTACCAGTTCTGCCAAAGTGGTGCAAACTGGCTGAATCCCACTACTGTATGTATATGTACTGTATATGTATATGTATATGTATATGTATATGTATATTGTATATAACATACTGAAGTTTTGTATACTAGCAATGGCAGCATCCACAATACTTCTGAAGTTATTTCTTTATATATCAGAGCCTCTGGTAGTAGAAGTGATGGAAGATCAGCACTCCAATTGTTACTAAGTCAGGAGGATAATGGTATTGATGCGACATCTATAGAAAAATGGGAAGCAACAGAAGAATCCATAAAGATTTTAACTGAAACCATCTGTAAATCTAGAGAACAACACGATGATCTAGAGATTGGAAGAGGTAACTCCATGTTACCTCTTTAATTGATATTAAAGAAAGGAGATTTAAGAAAGTGCACAAACTATTGTACCTTTAAATTCACATACTACAAGAATAATGCTTAGGATGGTCAAATGCAGATGCCTACATGGCATGCCTAGTGCTGACTCTCAGGAATCTGACCCAAGATCGTCCTGTGGGACAGCAGGTTGGATTTCAGTCTGAGGAAGCTTGGAGGATTCAATCAGCTGAGACTGATCAACCTAATCGGGAGATTTGCTGATCACCAAACCCTAGAAGCAGCTGTGCCTGCTGTCAGAAGGTGAGGCATTGCAACTGGAAAGACCATTCAGCCTCAGAGCACACAGTGTGCAATGGAGGCAGAGCAATGGCATTCAGTGATTCTCCTTGCACACCTTGAGTGGGGAATGGGACAACTTGGCACAGCCACCTCACTGCAGCCAACTCACCATGGCCAACTTGCCATGGGGGAACTCACTGTGGAACAATTTAGCAATTCTATTTAATTATTTAAAATAAATAAAAAATTATTTTAATTTTTGTCAATCAAATTTCATTCTGTCCCTCCTGTTGCATCCCTTCTTTAATGATTCTATTCCACCATTTCTTTGTTATTAATGTAACTTTTATCCAGCAACAAGTTGTCCTATGGTGAGCTGGCCGTGGCGAGTTGGCCATGGTGAATTGTCATAGACCCCCTTGACTGCTCATAGCCTTTCAAATAACTTTATTGAATTTCAAAAGAATGATAAAATACAAAATCACAATGGGGAAAAATGGAAGAGGGGTAAAAAGAGGGAAACGTTTCTTAGAAAAATACATAAAACAAATATATAAAGAGTGGTTTTTTATTTTTTTCAATACACAGTAGATAGAATATATAATATAGCAGCCTCTTTCTCTAGCTTTAAGTAAATAGATTAAAATCTCATATAACAATAATACAATACAAACATTCTATTATTTTAATTTCTCCTCTCTCTCTCTCTCTCTCTCTCTCTCTCTCTCTCTCTCTCTCTCTCTCTCTCTCTCTCTCTCTCTCTCTCTCTCTCACACACACACACACACACACACACACACACACACCTGGGGCAGAACATTACATGGAAAGGGAAATGCCAGAAATTCAAGTTAGTTTCAGAAAAGTGTGAGGAACAAAAGACATTATTGTTGAAGTACTCTGGACAATAGAGAATACCAAAGAGTAACAAAAATAAATCAGTATGTTCTTCATTGCTTATGTCACTCAGGTGCTATGGGATGTGCTTAGAAAAATGGGAATCCCATAATATTTGATTGTTTCCACAAGGAATATATGCATAGGACCAGGAAATTACAGTCCAGATAGAACGTGTCAAAACAATCAATGAAGGAGTGAAATCCAAACTGATATCATTTCCTTTCACAAACTGTATAGCCCCCTTCATTCATCCAGGAGAAATTCCATTCTTGTGACCATATTAATCCATCTCAATATATTGAGGACTGCAAAGGATTATCTGGGAGGTCATTTGACCACTAAGGCCTCCATCCTGCCTAGGGACTATCTCTCCATGAACCACATTTTTGTGAGCTCCCATAGACCAGTTACAACTTAACATCACATGTTCCAACCTAGCAATTATCTTCACTCGTCCCACAGTGCAAGTATTTGTCTCTATAGAGTAATATAAATATGCTTTGTGGTGTCCCCAAACAACACAAGCCGACGAAGAACACCAGACACAAGGTGCAGGTTTTGTTTCTTTTTATTGAAGCACTTCAGTAAAAGGGGTCCCAGCCAGTAAAATGCCAGGACCCAAAGGATTAAGAAAGCTTTACACAATTTCACTAAAGCAGAAAGCAGGACAAGGTGGGATTTATAAGAAATACCATCTTTTGTAATTGAAGGGTTCTGGAACAAAGGGAAATTGTTCAGTCTACTTGTTGCTTTCTTGCTTTTTGTAATGGGCTTTTGCACCAGAGAAATCTCATGCAAGTGTGGGAAAAATGTACATGGATGGGATACACTGAAGGAGGGAATAAGGGAGTGTACAGGAATGATTGATGTCTTCTTTATGATGTAATGGCTCTGTTGTCTGATTTTCATTGGCTAACAAAGTTTATAAAGCAATGCTACCAACTTTCTAAAGTGTGACACTTCTGGATGTAACTCTGCGTTCCAGATTGTTGGCCACACAGCTGCTTGATTTGATCAAATAAAGTGCTGCTTGATCAAGAAGTCTCCGCTTGGGTTATCTGATTAGATTGATATGGTATCTCAAGTTTAAGTAAGGGACTGGGACCTTACATAATGATATAACGATTTGTTCTATTGGTCTCTAATCGTCCCTATTCCTAAGCCTTGGCTAATGAATGTTCCAGGAGTTATCTAATACACATTCTATTTACTCCAGGCCATTCCTATTTCTAACTTCTAGCTGAGGTATGCAGGATGTTTAACTCTTTGTTACTGTTTATCAGTTCTCTAACTGCCTAGAATAGGTACAAGTGTTCCATGTGCATATTCTCTGTGAATAAACATTCTTTGTTCTTGCCAGACAGACTCCACAAATATAGAGTTCCCGGTTTTCTTTCAAGTGTATGCCATAGCATTGCTGTGTTTTCGAAGACAGCCCATCATTTGCATCAAACTCCAATTTCAACATCATTATTTTCATAGTAATAGAGTTGGAAAGGACCTTGGAGGTCTTCTAGTCCAGTGTTTCTCAACCTTGACAATTTTAAGGCATGTGGACTTCAACTCCCAGAATTCCACAGCCAGCATTGCTGGCTGTGGAATTCTGGGAGTTGAAGTCCACATGCCTTAAAATTGTCAAGGTTGAGAAACACTGTTCTAGTCCAACCCTCTGCTCAGGCAGGAAACCCTATACCATTTCACACAAATGGTTGTCCAATTTCTTCTTAAAAACTGCCAGTGTTGGAGCATCAACAACTTCTGCAGGCAGGTTGTTCCACTGATTAATTGTTCTAACTACCAGGAAATTTCTCCTTAGGTCTAGGTTGCTTTTCTCCTTGCTTTTTGTCCTGTATAATGGGCCAGAATACACAGTTGTAGTTGATTGGTTGGAGAGTGGAGGCTTCTGCAGGAGGTAATCTATTCTGTGATTGGTTGCTGTAAGTAAGAAGGGGGAGTTTCCCTTTTTCCTGCCTTTTTTTCTTCTGTGTGCTCTGTATGCTGTTCTGTGATTTAGCTGAGGATTTACCTCATGATGTAGAAATGTGCCTGACTATATTGTCTGCTGCATATATAGATGTAAAATATATTTATTTATATAAAACTACAAGTTTGTGTCACCATCTCTGACTCCATTTGGATACTTGCTGCACAATTCCCTTACAGTCTCCATCCAGTGCTTCTTCTGTCTTCAGGTTAAATAGATTGACCCTCTCTTTGTGGCTATCATGTCACCCCTAGTCCCTATTTTCATTAAACTAGGCATACCCAATTCCTGCAACCATTCTTCATATATTTTAGCTTGTAGTCTCCTAATCTTCTTTGGTGCTCTTCTCTGTACTTTTTCTAGAGTCTCGACATCTATTTTATATTGTGGCGACCAAAACTGGATGCAATATATCCAAGTATGGTGTTACTAAGGCATTATAAAGCGGTACTAACACTTTGTGTGATCTTGATTCTATCCCTCTGTTAATGCAGCCTAGAACTGCATTGGCTTTTTTGGTAGATGCAGCACACTGCTGGCTCATATTTAAGTGATTATCCACTAGGACTCCAAGATCCCTCTCATAGCCAGGTTTCACCACATATGTACCTGTACATTTGATTTTTCTTGCCTAAGTGTAAAACCTTACTTTTCTCTACATTGAATTTCATTTGGTTAGATAGGCTTAGTGTTCAGGTCTGTCAAACTCCATTTGGATCTTGAGCTTGGAGTATTGGGTATTCTTGCCAGCTTAGTGTTATGTACAAATTTGATGAGTTCCCCTTCCATTCCTTCACCCAAATCACATAGCCTTGGGGTATCCCACTGCATACCTCCCTCCATGTACATTGTAGATGCAGTTCCATTAAGGACTAAGCATTGAGTGTGGCTGGCCAGCCAGTGACAAATCCATCTGGTGGTGATGCTGTCTAACCTAATCAAGTAATAGGTTTTTGTCTACTTTATCAAATGTCTTACTGAATCATATCCACAGCACATCTCTGGTCTATTAATTTTGTCACGTTGTCAAAGAATGTAATAAGATTTGTCTGGTATGATCTGTTTTTGACAAGCCCATGTTGGCTTCTGCTTATGACTTTGTTAGCCTCTAGGTGTCCATTGCTTATTTTTTCCAGAATCGTCCCAAGTATTGATGTCAGGCTAGGAAGATTCTGGAAAAAATAATCAAGTAACAATGCTGTGTGTGGCTTTATAAACATCCTTCAGATGAGGCCCAGCTATCTTGGAAGGCTCCAACCAATCCTTGTCCCAGAGAACCACAACCTGCAACCTATTTGCAGCCTCCAGCACCCATTTTGCAATTCTATGCAGGGGAAAAAGCTGGGATATTTTTTTCTTTAATCTACATGAATCTCATTTCATTTGGAACAATAAGATGTTCAGAAAAGAAGCAGTTTAAAGATTAACTCTTTAGATCAAATCTATTTAAGAAAATGGGGGATTGATCCTTTTGGCTCTAGATCTTTAATGTCTTGATTTAAGAGGGTAGTAGCATATACAGAGTAGATGGGTGAATGACAAATTGCTGGTCTTGTGAACTGTGGAAGTAGAAAAAGCAACAAAGGAAAGAAATCTGGAAAAAATATTTTAATTCATTCCCCCCTCCCCTGCAAAAGGTCTCCTTTGGAAAGAAGTTCTACGTTGGGGACTATGACGAAAAATATTGGTGCAAACTATATGATCTTTTATTTCTAATTTTTCTTGGATAAGCACACAACAGGGTGGAGATATGAGAACATTGGTAAGATTGGTCAGCCAGATGTTACTTGGAATATATTTGTCCCACCAGTTGCTGAGCAACACATTTGACATGAAATGGTTTCTTAGGATTTGGGGAATGAAAACAGATGACCACTTTTCCCAGGACAGGTTTCAAGGCAATGATCCAGATTTTAGGAGCACATCCTGACCATCTTACAACAGAATCTTTATGGGCAAAAGACTCACAGAACATTTAAGTCACCAGAGCAGCCACAGATTGATGCAAGCCCTAATACAAAACCTTTCTGCCTTCACAATTATACCTGCCACCCATTACACCTGCACAAAGGTTTGATACAGAACAGGAAGAATGGAAAGTAATAGTCTCAGAAATAATTAAGTTGTCTTAAGAGTATCTTTGTTTTCTTTCATTCATTAGAGTTAGGTGTGGAGAAATGGACTGTGTTAGTATAAAGAGGACAATATGGAGAAGGAGGCATTGGGTCCATATGTGCAAACATCTTGGAATAGGAAAGAATGGGGATTATTCTAATGAGGAAGGAACAAACACTGAAAAACATAGAAAGTTCTGAAAAACCCATCCTCATACAAGCCAGTCAAAACTGCTTTCTTTGCATGTTTCCTCCTCTTCAATTCCAGACCACCTTAAGGAAAAGAATTTGTTTATGTTTATGTTTATGTTTATTATATTTATATCCCGCCCTTCTCCTTGTGGACTCAGGGCGGCTAACAGCCAGATAAAACAACTACAAAAATACAAAATGCTACAATTAAAAACATAATTAAAAGACAATATTAACATTTGGCCAAGTTAATTTAAAATTATTTTAAAACCCCGCTAAAAATTTCCCCTAGGCCAGTCCTGCAAGCTGAAATAACCAAGTCTTAAGGGCGCGGCGGAAGGAAGGGAGA
>NW_015387371.1:236614-249917 GCF_001527695.2 Protobothrops mucrosquamatus | reverse complement strand
TGGAGAGGGTCCAGATAGACTGTTTCCTCCAGGTGCCGAGGGAATTGCTGTGCAACCACACTCTCAACAACCTTCGCCACAAAGCGAAGGTTGGAGACTGGGCGATAGTTAGCCAATACATCTGGGTCCAGGGAAGGCTTCTTAAGGAGGGGCCTCACCACCGCCTCCTTTAGGACCACGGGGAAGGCACCCTCCCATAGAGAAGCGTTTATAATTCCCTGGAGCCAGGCTCGTGTACCCTCCCGAGCCACCAGTACCAGCCAGGAGGGACACGGATCCAATAAACATGTGGTTGCATTCAGCCTCCCCAGGATCCTGTCCACGTCCTCGGGAGCCACAGAGTCAAACTCCTCCCATATAATAGTCTCAAGACCTGCTCCTGCCACCTCCTCCGGGGCAACCCAGTCGGAGTCTAAACCCTCTTGGATCCGAGCGACTTTGTCATACAGATATTGAGCAAAATCCTCAGCCCTCCCCACCAGGGGATCCCCCCCTCCCCTCAACTGAAGGAGAGAGCGGGTCACCCTGAAGAGGGTGGCTAGGCGATTATCTGATGACGCAATGAGGGTGGAGTAGTAATTAGACCTCGCCACCCTCATCGCCACTAGGTAGGATCTAACATGCATCCTTGCCTGTGCTCGGTCGGATTCGGTTCGGCTAGCCCTCCAACTGCTCTCTAGGCATCTTTTCCGGCGTTTCATCTCTCTCAGTTCCTCGGTAAACCAAGGAGCTAGTTGAGATCTGCGTCGGGTCAGAGGCCGCAACGGCACGACTCAGTCCAGTGCTGCGGCTGCGGCCACATCCCAGGCCGCCGCCAGGTTTTCCGCCGAGTCGTGGACTAGATCCTCCGGATATGGCCCAAGCTCCGTCAGGAACCTCTCCGGGTCCATCAGGAGCCTGGGACGGAACCATCTACGCGGTTCCATCTCCCTGCGGCGGGGGGAAGCGGTCCGGAAATCCATCCTAAGGAGTGCATGATCTGACCATGACAAGGGCTCTATAATTATCTCCCCCATTTCCAGATCATTCTGCCACTGGCCAGAGACAAAAATTAGATCTAGTGTATGTCCTCCCGTGTGAGTGGGGGTATGAACTAATTGGGTCAAGTCCATGGTCGTCATGGAGGCCAAGAACTCCCGAGCTGCCGCCGACGTTTCACCTGCCGATGGCAGGTTGAGGTCCCCCATGACTATAAGTCTGGGGGTCTCAACCGCCACCCCGGCTATCACGTCAGCCAGCTCAGGCAGGGCCGTTGACACATAGCAGGGGGCCAGGTATATTATCAACAGGCCCACTTGCACCCCTTGCACCCACTTCACAAGGAGGGACTCTGCACCGTCTATCTGAGGCACAGTGGCCTCCCTCGGACATAGGCTCTCCCTTATAATGACCGCTACCCCACCGCCCCTACCCCGGGCCCTCGGCTGATGGAATGCCTGGAAACCCGGTGGACACAGATCAACAAGGGGAACTCCCCCTTCCATGCCCAACCAGGTCTCGGTGATACCTGCCAGGTCCGCTCCCCCCTCTTGAATGAGCTCTTGAATGAGGGGGGCCTTATTTACCACGGACCTGGCGTTGCACAGCATCAGCCGATGGTCCCGGGCCCGAGGATCTGAAGTCCCTGGAAGTCGAGTAGATCCCTGAGGATCGGAGCATCCACAAGCTTGTAAGCAGCGTGTGCGTGCTCCCAAAACCCGATATGGTCCTCTGCTCCCGCCATATCTGCCCCTCCCACTGACCGTACCTATCACACCACCCTCCGTTAGCCCCCCAGTCCCCTCCCTCACCATTCCACGCCCCTCAGACAGGACTGGCCTTGGCCTCAGAGAGGGCTCCCCTAAGTCCCCTCGGGCCAACCCCGAACCCCCTAAAAATTTAATAAAGCACCCCTCTAAGAAGACTCGCAATTTTCTTCTCCTTAGTTCCCCAGTTGCTGTTGCTGTATGCCACCTCTCGGGGTTCCACACCCCTTCATCAAGGCAGGCCCTTAAGATCGTATTAGGCCATGCCTGCGCGATGGGAGAATCGCACAGGGCCAGCAGTTCCTTCCTGGAATACAGTCCAGTTCACATCAGGAAGTCCAGCAGCAGAGTAGGGGAGGGGGGAAAGTCCTCGTGATGGTAATCCTAGTCAGGGGCTTAGATGGATAACGAGAAAGCAGCAACAGTTTATTGTTCTTATTGACCCCCATAGGGGGGGGGAATTGCAAAGTCATAGTCAGCCAGGCCCCAACCGCACAAGCCTCCAGGTCCACGCCAGGCCCCAACCGCACAAGCCTCCAAGTCCACGCCGGGCCCACACCAACTCCACAGAGGCCGGCCGCAAGATCTTCTACTGGAGGGCCTTGAACCCAAAAACAGCCCTCCCCCGGTCCTCAGCCTCCATGGGGCGTGGGCCCAGGCGTTCACGTTCGTCTGGCACTCACCGCCAAGCCCTAGGTCCTCCACCAGGCCGCGTTCCTCAGGCAAACTCCTCCTTTGGGCCGCGGCCATGCCCGGCCGCGCCCGGGCCGCTAGACCAGGCCGCCAGGCTGCATCCTTTGCCTGGACTACCAGGCTGGACCGCCAGGCTGCCGGGCTAACTCCCCGCCGAGTCGCGTCTCCCACTGGGCCTTGTCCTTCACCCGGGCCGCTGTACCGCCCGGGCCGCTGTGTCGCTGTGCCGGTGTGCCATCCGGGCCGTTGTGCCGCTGGGCCGCATCCCCCTGGGCCGCTAGGTCGCTGGGCCGTTGGGCCGTTGGGCCGTTGGGCCGCTAGGCTGCCAGGCCGCCAGGCCGCCAGGCCGCTAGGCCGCAAATTTCCGCCGCGTCGAGATCTCTCCGAGCCGGGCCTCCACCCACGACTCCGCCCGTGGCTCCACCCCGCCGCAGCCAGGTGGTCGTGCGGCCTGTTACCAGCCTTCTCCGCTCGCCAGCCTTCTCCTCTCACCGAACTCAAGGCCGCCGAGCACCCCCGACCCTCCGGAGGCTCCCCATCTCCGCCGAGGACCCCCGCGGAGCTATGGAGCCAAACCCAGTAGGTCCGCCATCAGCAATCAGCAATCAGCAGGTTTCATTTGTCCATGTCTGATGACCAGATGGGGACATTTGGTACAAAAAGGAACAAAACCAGCAAACCCCAACAATTTTATGCAATTTGTCTGCATTCAATCACTTGCAGGCTTCATTCCTCAGCAGAAAAGGCTCATCTATTGGAACAGCACAAATTATGCTGGAAGAGAAGAAATTTGTGTGGTAATGATGAGAAAAGCTCTGGAAGTCAATAAGTCAATAAGAAAGACAATTTGCTGTACTTCCTTCCATTTCTTCCCCTCAAAACAAAAGGATGGTTGAGAAGTTAACTGGAGATTAAGCTGAGAAGACCATACCCTCCCTCCCCATTATGTTGAATTACAACTCTCCACAGCCCCTGTCATCAGGGTGACTGTAAGGGAGGGTGGGATTAAGAAAGGCAGGATGGTAGCAGTGCCTGCACTGAAGCCTGTGCAATTATCGGAGCATGTGATCATGAGCATTGTCTTTACTGTTTTCACACTAACACCATCTGTTGTGTACACCCCTGCCAGCCACCATGCTCTCTAAGTTGAATTTTAAGTCTCAGCAAGGCCTCACTTGGGAGATTTCATATCCTCCACTATGATTAAGATTTAGAATAACAGGATGAATATCCCCCAAAGGAAGCAGCTCTGTTCATCTTAGCAAATGGAGTAAGGTAGAATTAGGCATGCTGGCTTAAAGAAATGGCTGAGCCACCATTTTATTTATTTTTATTATTTATTTCCTTATTTATACCACCCATCACCTATCCAAAGTGTCACTGGTTTTGGTCCTGCTTCTTCATTATCCCAAGAGAAGGTCAAAATCAGAAGTTCAGATTTCACCTCAGCTTTTTATATACACTTATCTCTGCTTTCCCACCTCAGACAATTTTCAAAAAACTCTATAAACCAGAATAAAACAATATCCAATAATATTTCACATAAATAGTAGAAGTACTGAATACTATACACATTCAAGTATCAACAGGAATTGTCAAATGGTTTCCCAAAATTGTAAGAAAACAGAAGTTTTGGTTTGGAAACCAAGGGGGAGAAAGAGAAAGGGAGCCCATTTCTGGTAGCATCACAGGAAAAAGATGGTCCTGACTTTACAGCTAATGGAAAAGCTCCTGGACGAAGGTCCCCACCAGTCTTTACTTCTTCAAATGAATAAGGGCAGGCAGTCATGAGAACTCAATGAATCACTGTCAAGAAATGAAAAAAGACTCATTAAAGAAACTCAGATTAGAAAGTGATTCATAAAGATTGCTGATCATTACACAAAGTTGGATCTTGCAAAGTATAATTATTTCTAACACCAAATTAGAGTCGTGGTATCCCACTGGAATGACCTGGGTGGGTGTATGACAGGTGCAGTCAAATAGGGTACCTAAAGAGATGGGAACAGTAGGCAAGCCAAAAAAGTAATTGAATGCTTATCAGCTCCTTTGTCAATGTTCTCACCTATTTATTTATTTTTTGAAACACATTTTATTAGTTTTTTCATTCTTAAGACAAAGTGCTCAAGACACACCATGGTGTTAGGGTAGTCAAACATTCAAAAATAAAACCATATATAAATAACTCAACTCAATACATTCAATGTCCCCTCTCTATTTCCCTCAAATAGCATAATACATTTAAAATATTCCATTTCTAATTTAAATTTCTATAGATGCTAAGCCTGTTTTAAAACTTTATGAATTTACAATTACCATAATCAAATTTAACTTTAAATCAACAAATTATCAATTCAGGTATCCCTTCCAGATATATTCTAATTCTTAATCTCTCACATCCCTCATTTTATCACAAGTCTCATTTATTTCTTCTTCCAGTACACAATATGTATCCTAATTAAAATAAAATATTAATCTACCCTATGCATATATAATCCATCAATCAATCATTCTCTTTTGAGATAACAAAATAATGTTTCAGCTCATTAAACAAGATTCAAATTTCATCCAGTTGATTATCATGTCTTATCACATCTATGTTATCATACAAAAAGTCATCTTACTAATTTAAAACACTCAATTAATTATTGAAACAATCCAAATCTAAAAGGTCACCATTTTTTCCATTCCAATACATAATAATTTTCATCAAAATAGACCTATTATCCCAAAAAATACATTCTTAATCTATTTAAAATATCTATTCCAATAATCACCCCCCTATTTTTTTTTCTTACTTCTAATCTAAATCTTAGTCCTTAAAACAGTCCATAAATCAACATTGCCTTTTAATCCATTACACAATTTTAAGTTTCTCTTTTCAGTCTTATTCTGGCCTTTTTTCTGTGCCAGGCAGGTTTCCATAACCAAGCTTCCCTTTCAGCTGATAGATCTCTCTTCATTGCTTGCAGTGCCCTTTGAAACGATAGGAATCTCATCCTCTGCAGTAGGCATCTGTTTCTCTCATCCTTAAAGCTTCGTTGCTTTAAAGTTTCAAGTCCTAGTCTTTGATTCTTCTGGTCCTCAAAACTATAGATGGAATGTTTATAAGGTAAAATGAATTCCTCTTTTGTCTCAGTTATTTCCTCGTCTCCTGATTTATAGAATAGTCAGATGTAGTCTGGAGATCAGTTTAAAGGTTTGAAGTAAGACTTCTGGATCTTAATTCTGTAGTAAACTCTTTTATTGTAGCACATATTTCAGCAGTAGCCTCATAAATCTTTTCCAATATAAGTTTACAGTTTAATTGTGAATGAAATTTCTCCATTTTGATAATAATTAAAGAGAGTTTCTTTTAAAAAATAGCCAGAAGTTGCAATATTAGTTTTTTGCCACTAGATGTCCTCAGTAGATTAAAGAAATACTTTTCCAGACACCATTCCCCCACTTTTTTCTATCTTTTCAAATATAATATGAAAAAAGGAATACTCTTCCAGCATAAAGTGATAGTAGAGCTCTTGGGAAAAAGTTTTTTTTCTGTACCCAAAAGCATATGAAAATAAAATATAGTCTTTAAAATTTTGTTCTATTCTTTTGTTCAACGCTTTTCTTCCCAAACATGTAGAAGCTGCTTTTTCAAGCCAGGGAAATAATTCCAGCAAGGCTCTTATAGGCAAAAAAAGCAAAATAGAGTAAAGAGACGAACAAAGGAAAAATCTCACCCGGATTCACCACGGTGGTTCTTAAAGCTTAGATGTTCTTTGACTTGCAGTTTGGAGTGGCTAGGTGATCGGCCATTTTACTGGCCGATCTTCTTCTCCATCGGCCCTCAGAGATAGCTCGGACATCTGGAGGAGCCGCCGCTCCTCCGCAGCCGAGCGAAGCCTCGTTGACAGAAGTCGCACCCTCCAGGGCGACTTTCAACCTGCATAAGGGTCTACCGGTGGAGGGAAGTTAGCCGAAGAGGAGACAAGTCTCTTCGTACGGCTAGAGACGCCGCGACCTGGAACCGGAAGCCCTTGTTCTCACCTATTTAAAACAAACACTCTTTCTGTCATTTCCATTTTCCTACTTTTGCAATCAAGTATTTCTTTATCAGATTCTCATCCTTGTGGAAAGCTGTAAAGGCAGCCTAAGAAATTCAGAAAGAAAGGTGTATGAAGGAAAATGTATTGATTTACGACATTTGTATAGTCCCCCATCTGAAAACCAACTCTTGGTTAGGTGGCTTGGAGTTTTTTGTGAAAAGATGAAACATCCTGAGAGTCTCTCCAGAGGCACTGAGGGTGATTTTCTCCAACAAGCTTTAGAGGAAACCAGCTCCACAACAATGGCTCATTTTGAGGGCTGAGACAATCTTATTTTGGTTTATCTGATGGAAGAGCAGAGCAGGACTTTCCTCCCTTGCAATGCTGGGCGCTTGAGATGATCCGGTTCTCTCCTGATTTTGCCATGATTCACCGTGCCTCTCCAAATGGCCACTGGAAAGATCTTGCTCAACATCTGCTACACTCTAGCAATAGTAGAGTATGAATTGGGCCACCTTATCAGTAAATCTAATCTTAATCCTCCTGATAAAGAAAATAATGTCTAAACCTTTTCATCAAGCCCTTTCCTTATATACTTTCCATCTGCTGGGTTCTCAAAAGCCACTTTCCTCTCCATTGGCCCATACATAGCTCTTCCCCACAGCACACAACCATGGTTATAGCTATTATGAAAAGCCACCTGGGTGTAAATGGCTGCCTTGTTCTCCAAGCAAGCTGGGCAGGGAGATGGGGAGGCAGAACAGGGGTGTATCAAGGGAGCACAGTCTAAGAGCAGGTCTGAATTGGCATTCTATGTGAAATATCTTTTCTATGGGATCCAGCCTCAGAGAAAAATTCTTCATGGTGACTTCCATAAAAAGAACAGAGGCATGTCTACCATTTGGGTCTCAAAAACAGAGTTTGGCAGTGTAGCTGCCTCCTGAGCTCTCAGGTCTGAAGGATGGAAAGGAAGGAGTTGATAAGATAGAAAAATGTGGGTTAGACAGCATCACCACCAGATGGATCTGTAACTGGCTGACCAGCCATACTCAGCATGTGATCCTCAATGGAACCGCATCTACATGGAGGGAAATATGTAGTGGGGTGTCCCAGGGCTCTGTTCTGGGCCCAGTGCTCTTCAACATCTTCATCAACGATTTGGACAAGGGGATAGATGGGGAAATAATCAAATTTGCAGACACATCAAGCTGGCTGGAATAGACAACACTCCAGAAGACAGGCTTAAGATACAGGAGGATCTGGACAGACTTGAACACTGGGCGCTATCTAACAAAATGAAATTCAATGGTGAAAAAAGTAAGGTTCTACATTTAGGCAAGAAAAACCAAATGCACAGATATAGTATAGGGGTACCTTGCTCAATAGTAGTAACTGTGAGAGGGACCTCGGAGTCCTAGTGGACAATCACTTAAATATGAGCCAGCAGTGTGCTGCAGCTGCCAAAAAAGCCAACTCAGTGCTGGGCTGCATTAACAGAGGGATAGAATCAAGATCACGTGAAGTATTAATACCATTTTACAATGCCATGGTAAGGTCACACTTGGAATACTGCATCCAGTTTTGGTCACCATGATGTAAAAAATATGTTGAAACTCTAGAAAGAGTACAGAGAAGAGCAACAAAGATGATTAGGGGACTGGAGGCTAAAACATATAAGGAACGGTTGCTGGAATTGGGTATGTCTAGTTTAATGAAGAGAAGGACGAGGGGGGACATGATAGCAGTGTTCCAATATCTCAGGGGCTGCCACAAAGAAGAGGGAGTGAAGCTATTTTCCAAAGCGCCTGAAGGCAGGACAAGAAGCAATGGATGGAAACTAATCAAGGAGAGAAGCAACCTAGAACTAAGGAGAAACTTCCTGACAGTTAGAACAATTAACCAGTGGAACAACCTGCCCCCAGAAGCTGTGAATGCTCCAACACTGGAAGTTTTTAAGAGACTGGACAGCCATTTTTTATTATTATAATGAATTTTGAAATGTCAGAGATGGAGACGAGCAATGTAAATCAATGCACTGAGAGATGTTGCGTTCAATTTACAAAAATAAAGAGCTGAGTTGTCAGATTTGAAATAAACATACACAATTATTTCACTATATAAATAGATATACGCTGGAGGAGACATATCTACTCACACCTCATTAATACTCCGGGGACTTCCACATGTATTTTTTCCTCTGATATAAACAATCACTTGCCCTCAGCTCAGGTTTCCTTCGGAAGGTTTTTAGGTTTTCTCAGTAAATTTGGAGATAATTATTCTGGGGAGATACCAACAGTAGCTCCCCTAGGGAGTCAGACAGAAAGACATACTTGCTGACCCCAGCCAGTACTGGTGATCTAGCTTCTAGGCTTATTTTCTTGTTTTAAGAGGTTGCAGCCTGTCCTGTTCAGGCATGCTTTTCTGTAAATGTCTCTTAATATCTTGGGAAGACACCTCCCCCTCGTGTAAGGAAGTAAAAATGCAAATTGCTACACAAGTTCAAAAGTGTAGGGTCCTTGGTGCTCCCTGAATTTGATAGTTTTCTTGTAGACATTTCATTACAAAACTAGGTGACATCATCATTGGTAGAAGAGAAGAAGCCACTAAAAACACCCACACTAACACTGCCAGGGCAAGCCACTGTGTGTTAAACAGAGACCAAACCCCACTCCCTTCTAGCACTGATGATGTTACCTAGTTGGCTAACGAAATGTCTGCAAGAAAACCAAGCTCAGAGAGCACCAAGGACCCCACAGTTCAATTCTGAGCTACAAACATTCCCTTCTATAAGTTCAATGGTGGAGATTGAAAAACTGGGAACATTCGGAAAGGGATAAAAAGAGCAAACCTTCTGTCACTATTTAAAATTAGGCCAGATATGATGCAAGGTCTGGTGGATATTTTTAGGAATGCAGCTGGCAGAGGATGGTGAGTCAGAGGGAAAAGGTGGACATTTTTATGCTCTGCTAAGGTACTGTTCCACAAAAGAGCATTATCTGTTTCTTAATAGAATGTTGGAAGTGCAAGAACTAAGATTTCAATTTTTCCCCCCCTCCACATGATAATTCAGAGTCAAAGTATGTAATTTTGAGATCTAATTGTCCCAAATAATTAATGTAGCAACTTCTGACACAGGAGAAAGAGGCCTAAATGAATCAGCTCTGACTCAAGGCAAATTAGAGAATCAAGATTTGAGGCTAATTTGATTTAAGCTGTGATGTGACAGCCAACAGAATTAAATCAAGATACTGCCAAGAGATAGGAATACTGTTTACTTATATATTATATTATTATGCCATTATAACCCCAATCTTTTTTTAAAAAGATCTGTTGATTGTAATGGAAAAGCTTTGAAACATCTGCAGTTGCTTCATTTTTCAGCAGTAGAGGATGAAGGATTCAGGGATGATGGACCCTTCAAAGAATATTAACCTTGCCAGGTTTCATATATCTTTGAGGCACTCATTGCAGTAAAATTTCTGAAATACTCTCACACTGTATATCTTTCCCAGGATTGAGGAAAGACAAAGGAGCTGCCAATTTTTCTAATGTGCTCAACCAAGGCAGAAAACATTCTACTTCAAGTTTAAAAAATCCCACTTATTTGACTTCATTATCTATCTATCTATCTATCTATCTATCTATCTATCTATCTATCTATCTATCTATCTATCTATCTATCTATCTATCTATCTATCTATCTATCTATCTATCTATCTATCTATCTATCTATCTATCTATCTATGAAATGTATATGCCATTTATCTCACTGTCGAGCAACTCAGGGAGGCGGGGTGACTTAGCTACTATTTGTTCATTTGTAGTAACAAGTTTGGCACGATGGGACAGTAGGGTTTGCTGGCTTTGATCAATGGGTGTCTGGGTGACAAAAAGGCTGTTCACAATCTTGACTCCTCATAGAGGAGACAAGGAAGCAACTATCTTGCCATTAAGAGGCAATGTAGTTGTACTGTCTCTGATTACTAGATTTTATAAGATGTTAGGAGGGTTGACATATTAAGAATTTGAAATAAAGTTTGAAAGGGAAATGAAACTTGACCCATCATCACTGACAAGACACATCACTGTGTCAGAAATACAGTTATCTGGCAATACCCAAAGTTAGTCAGTTAGCTAGCAAAATATAATGAAATACAATGCTCCTGAGACAGAAAGGCCAAAATAAATTAGGCTGACCCATAGAAAAAAATAGCATTTGTAGCTTTACCATTTCTATTTTAAAAAACTGTAAACATTTAAGACAACATCTGCAGATATTTGGCTAATATTTACTCATGTATGGTCAAGAAACTTAATTCTGCCCCAACATGCAGAATTTTGAAGTGAGGTTTTATCAAATAATGTACAGCTTTAAACATTAAAACAGTTGACAGACAGGCTGAATTTCCAGTATATTGGTGAGATTTGCACAGGAATGTGTTATCTTATTATCATCCGTGTCTCCCTAAAACAAGTCTTCTGGGAAATTTAATGAGCTGGCTGGCTTCCCATGTCACTATCACAGATTTCAACATTCCATTCATGACACACCCCTTCCACCAAGATTCATTACTTATGAAAATGAAGTTGTAACACTATCTTGCTTAAAATAACTTCTGGAATAATAGAAAGGGCTCCAAGATTTGCAAAGTGCTTCAAAAAGCTGTCCATTAGTGGGTGAAAGTGGTAAGAAGGTGACTAGCAATAGGGAGAAAGCAGAACTATTTAACTCGTTTTTTGCATCTGTCTTTACACAAAGGGAAAAAACAGACCAACTTATCAAAAATAGTGCCATAAAAAACAGTATAGAAACACAAGTTAAGATAGGCAAGAAAATGATAAGTGAGCACCTGTCCAGCCTAGATGAGTTCAAATCACCAGGACCAGATGGATTACACCCCAAGGTTCTCAAGGAACTGGCAGATGTGATCTCAGAACCACTGAACTATATTTTTCAAAGATCTTGGAGCACTGGGNTGCTGAGACTCTAGAAAGAGTACAGAGAAGAGCAACAAAGATGATTAGGGGACTGGAGGCTAAAACATATAAGGAACGGTTGCTGGAATTGGGTATGTCTAGTTTAACGAAGAGAAGGACGAGGGGGGACATGATAGCAGTGTTCCAATATCTCAGGGGCTGCCACAAAGAAGAGGGAGTCAAGCTATTCTCCAAGGCGTCTGAAGGCAGGACAAGAAGCAATGGATGGAAATTGATCAAGGAGAGAAGCAACCTAGAACTAAGGAGAAACTTCCTGACAGTTAGAACAATTAATCAATGTAACAACCTGCCTCCAGAAGCGGTGAATGCTCCAACACTGGAAGTTTGGACAGCCATTTGTCTGAAATGGTGTAGGGTTCCTGCCTGAGCAGGGGGTTGGACTCGATGACCTCCAAGGTCCCTTCCAATGTTGTTGTTGTTGTTGTTGTTGTTGTTGTTGTTATTATTATTATTATTATTATTATTATTATTATTATTATTATTATTATTATTAAGATGTTAAAACATCTGGATTTTATAAAGAACCGACAGAATTTGACCAGATACTACTGACATCAGATGAAAAATTGATTAAGAAACTTTATAAATATATGTTAAGTTTAAAGATCGAAGAGGAACAAGTTAAAGAAACAATGATAACATGGGCAAAGAATTTTGGACATAACATAGAACTAAAAAACTGGCAAAGCCTCTGGGAAAGAAATTCTAAAATAACAAAAGTGGTGGCGTACAAAGAAAATCTATACAAAATGTTTTACAGATGGCACTTAACACCGGTGAGATTAACAAAAATGCTTAAAAACATATTAGCAACTGTTGGAAATGTAGACAAAAACCAGCCTAGACGAGTTCAAATCACCAGGACCAGATGGATTACACCCCAAGGTTCTCAAGGAACTGGCAGATGTGATCTCAGAACCACTGAACTATATTTTTCAAAGATCTTGGAGCACTGGGGAACTACCAGAGGACTGGAAAAGAGCTGATGTATTTCCCATCTTCAAAAAAGGGGGAAAAATGGATCCAGGAAATTACAGACCTATCAGCTTGACCTCAATACCTGGGAAGATTCTAGAAAAGATAATCAAACAACGAATCAGCGAACACCTAGAGGCAAAGTCATTAATAAAAGCCAACATGGGTTTGTCAAAAACAGATCATGCCAGACAAACCTTATTGCATTCTTTGACCAAGTGACAAAATTAGTGGATCAGAGGAATGCTGTGGATATAATTTACTTGGACTTCAGTAAGGCATTTGATAAAGTAGATCACAACCTACTACTCAATAAGATAGAAAAATGTGGGTTAGACACATTAAAAAACTTTATAAATATATGTTAAGTTTAAAGATCGAAGAGGAACAAGTTAAAGAAACAATGATAACATGGGAAAAGAATTTTGGACATAACATAGAACTAAAAAACTGGCAAAGCCTCTGGGAAAGAAATTCTAAAATAACAAAAGTGGTGGCGTACAAAGAAAATCTATACAAAAGTGTTGGATCGCGCAGGCAGTAAGACACGAGTCGAGTGACAGTCAGCTCTTGGTTTATTGGCAAGGCATAAAGTAAATCTGGACTGGCTCTCTGGGCCAGGGGAGCCCTCTTTTATGGGATTCCCCTGGCTTGTAATCACACAATTCCATTGGCTGGCAAGACCCTGTTGCTAGTTAGCCAACCAGCAACGGGCATGAAATTGTATGCAGATGGAGAAGGGCAATCACCCTTAATGGGCGATCAATGGTGAAGGGCAATCACCCTTAATGGGCGATCAATGGTGAAGGGCAATCACCCTTAATGGGTGATCAGGATATGCATAGGGGATTAAGGGGGGGG
>NW_015387371.1:228324-232744 GCF_001527695.2 Protobothrops mucrosquamatus | reverse complement strand
AAAAAGTTTTGAAACAAATTAGAGAGAAATCTGAAGATTTTTTGGAAAGGGAACTACAAGGATTTTGTCAGAACATATCATTTGCTTTGTAAGGTATTGCAGAGGCTAGGATGGAGGGAAAAATGGAGCCTGTAAAAGCTGAAAGTGGACTGACAAAGACTCAAGAAGAAGATTTGGATTTTAAGGAAGATATCTGGAATGATTGGCGGCAAAAGCGGAAACTGGATTGGAAATATCTAAATAAATTTTATAAGGATACAGAGAAGAGGTGGTGATGGACTCAGTTGTGACTTTGGGATGCAATTTTAAAGAAATACTTATAGAAATGGAAAATTATAGTATTGCATATTAGGAGAAGCAGCTGGGGGATTTCTTAAGAGTATCTTGTGATGCAATAATATAGGTATTTTTGTTTGAGATATTAAGAGATTAATTTTAAAAATTTTTGGAGAAGGAGATGAGATCTGGTAGAGGTGTGGATTCAAAAGGGATTTTTGAAGAGATGCTATCTTTGATGTGATTAATCAATATATTATAAAATGTTACTTTTGATATGACATACTGATAAGGTGATATATGACTTTGGGATGTAATTTTAAAGAAACACTTATAGAAATGGAAAATTATGTATCGCATATATTATTGCTTATTTCTTAAGAGTATCTTGTGATGTAATAATATAGGGTATTTTTGCTCGAGATATTAAGAGATTAATTTAAAAAAAAAATTTTTGGAGAAGGAGATGGGATATTCTGATGGAGGTGTGGATTCAAAAGGGTATTTTGAATTTAGTGGTTAAGAGATGCTATTTTTGATGTGATTAATTAATACTTTGGGATGTAATTTTAAAATATTTATATGATTAAAAGGGTTCTGAATTATAGTGGTTACTTTAGTTACATGCTAACTGGCATTAATTAATATTGTGGGATGTAATTTTAAAAGTGTTCTGAATTTTAATGGTTATTATGGTGGAGTTGTGGAATTATAAGGGATTTCTGAAAAAAAAATACTTATATATGGAAAATTATAGCATTGTATATTAAGNTTAAGGGGTAGAGGGATTATTGTTTATTATAAAATGTTATGATATATTGATAAGGTGATATATAATTGGTGATTGAAAGCTAAGAATTGAAGAGAAGGCAAAGTTTTCTTTTCTTTTTTTTATTAAGATTAAGGGATTGGTGAAGATGGATTGGTTATATGTAGATAGATTATTGTAGTTTATATTTGATATTTTTTTTAATGAGTTAAAGTATGTTTATATTAGATTAGTTTATATTGGGTAGTTTTATGTAGACTTAGGAAGATGAGTGTTTAATCCCGTAACCAGTTCTGGGAAGTCTGGGGGGGTTGGGGAAAGGGATTTTTTATGTATTTTGGTATACTAGAATGGTAGTGAGATAAGAATGGAGGCTCGGTTGACCTCCAGGAACACATTTGGAAGAGGAGGAGGGAAGGAGGGGGGATGTGTAGAGTAGAGTGGTTGAGAGGGAGAAGAGGGAAGGAGGTAGAAAGAAAGAGGAGGGAAGTAGGTTGGAGAGAGGGAATGTGGTCCTGTGAGGCTGTTGAGCATTTTAGAATAGGAGGTTTTTTAGTACAAGAATGGAGGCTCGATTGACCTACAGGACCACATTTGGAAGAGGAGGAGGGAAGAAGGGGGGATGTGTAGAGTAGAGTGGTTGAGAGGGTGGAGAGGAGGGAAGGAGGTAGAAGGAAGGAGGGAAGTAGGCTGAAGAGAGGGAATGTGTTCCTGTGAGGCTACTGAGCATCTTGGAATGGGAGGTTTTTTTAGTTTGTTTTTTTTATTAATTGTATTATTGACTTATGCCATAATTGTATGTTTGTTTATTTTTTGGGGGAAAAAAATCAATAAAATTTGTTTATATATATAAAAAAAGAACACACATATGGTTAGAGAAAATTACTAAAAAACATATAGATTTTAAGCCAGAATTATTTTTGTTAGGCATAATTGTAGGAAACTATGAGAAAGAGTGTATATATCTAATATTACATGTATTAACTGCAGCGAGAATTGTATTCGCTCAGTATTGGAAAAATGAAGATTTACCAACAGAGTAAGAGTTAAAAAAAAATTAGATTGTGCAGAAATGGATAGATTGACATTGAAAATGAAAGAGAAAGAAGATTCAGTATACTTTAGAACAGGGCTTTTCAACCGGTGGGACGTGTACCACCTGTGGTACATTAGCACGTGGCATGTGGTATGCGGCCCTGCCCAACCAAGTGTAGTGGGGGAGGCAACAAGCCAGCACAGCACAGTACTTACTGTGAGATAGTCCTCTGAAGTTGCAGAATGGCTGGGGCAAGGCAGAGACCCCAGGCTCACTTCCGGCTCACCTGGATGAGAAAGGAGGAGGAGGGGGCAGAGACAGGAGACGCTATAAAAGGAGGCAGTTTGGGCGGGAGAGGGAGAGGGAGAGGGAGAAAAAGAGGCAGCCTTGGGAGGAGGCAGAGTCAGCTCTAGCTGCACAGAAGGGAAAGAAGGAGAAGGATGGGGGGAGAGGAGAGGAGAGGAGAGGAGAGGAGATCAAGCAGGCCGGCCATGAGCCGATCTACAACTTCTGTGGCAGCCACCTGTGCTAGCAGCAACAAACAGGCAAGAAATGCAGCGGGGGAGGGGTCTCCTTCCACGACAAATGAAGAAAGGCAGTGTTATGTCCTGGGCCTGTGATTGCCAGAGCAGGTGCAGGAAGCTACAGAGAGACCCAGGCAGACCACGTGGCTGCCCGGGCCAGACAGGCTGTCTCCAGCCTATTGTGCATGCGCAAGGCGGGAGAAATACAAGAGGGACATCCGGGAATAGTACGGATGAAGGTGCTTGCACGTAGTTATCTCTGGTGGCCTGAGCTTGATAAGGAGATTGAGATTCAGGTCCAGGGGTGCCAAACTTGCCAACAGTCCAGGTCTGAAATGCCACAGGCTTCTGTACACAGGTGGAAGGACACACATGCTCCTTAGTCGAGGGTTCATATTGACTATGCTGGCCCCTTTCAGGGGCAATTCTTCCTCATCGTTGTGGACAGTCATTCTAAATGGCTAGAGGTCTTTCCAATGTCCACCACGACTGCTGCCAGGACCATCCAGGTGCTGAGAGGAATCTTCGCCTCTCATGGGCTGCCAGATGTCCTTGTCTCCAACAACAGGCCTCAATTCACTTCTTCTGAGTTCCAGGCTTTCCCACAGGCCAACATGATCCACCATGCTACATCTGCACCCTTTCATCCAGCTTTCAATGGCCAAGCTGAGCGCATGGTGCACAAAACCAAGGACGACTTGAAGAGGCTCACTCACAGGAGCTGGCATCACAGGTTAGCTGAATTTCTTCTTTGCCAATGCACCACACCTTGCATAGCAACTGGAAAGAGCCCAGCTGAACTTCTCTGGAGTCGCTGTCTCTTTACCAAACTGGACAGATTGCACTCAGACCAGGTGGCTTCACAGGTGTCACAGCCACGGACAAGTGGAGACTACAGATGGGCGATCCCATTTGGGCAAGGAACTATGGACCTGGACATCTCTAGGTGACAGCGGTGGTCTGAAAAGTCACTGGGCCGCTGTCATACGAAGTGGTCTTAGAAGATAGTCATGTGTTGCATCGGCACATTGACCAGCTGCGCTGGAGGCTACCCAGTCACCCTTCCGCTCCTGACTCTGCTCATGGGGGGGAGGAGGACCACGATCATGATCGTGGATCTTAGTCTTTCTGCAGAAGTGGGGGTTTGCACTCTGCACATAGGGGTTTTGCCAACGAAGCAGCTCCTGACTCTGGCACTGGGTCCATGGGACATTGCACGCAATCGGCTGTTCAGGCCACTCCATCTGCTGACCTTGTGCCTACGGGACAGTGCTCCCAACAGGGGTCTGTAGTGGACCTGGGGAATTCCACCCCACCAAGAAACTCTAGTCTGGGGTTACAGGACCCGGCCAGTCAGCATGATGTGGGTTCACCTGTACCTAGTGGGCATCAAAGTCATGGTCTGCCAAGCCTGGCAGGCGAGCTTGCAGACCGGGCACTTGCAACCGCTCCAAGAAGATCAGAGCAGGCCAGAGGCCGCCCAAGTACTTGCAGGACTATGTGAAGTTCCTGTTAGTAGAAGGGCAGGCTTAAGTGTTCCTTAGAAATAAGAACATGCTCAAAAGAATTGAAAAGGTGTTAGATTTGTAGTAATGTAAAATAGTAAGTGCTATGTTTTGAAATAAGAGGGGAGGGGTGTTATGTCCTGGGCCTGTGATTGACAGAGCAGGTGCAGGAAGTTGCAGAGAGACCTGGGCAGACCACGTGGCTGCCCGGGCCAGACAGGCTGTCTCCAGCCTATTGTGCATGCGCAAGGCGGGAGAAATACGTTTATTTATTTATTTATTTATTTATTTATTTATTTATTTATTTATT
>NW_015387371.1:225052-226209 GCF_001527695.2 Protobothrops mucrosquamatus | reverse complement strand
TCCGATCGATTTTGTCATGCAGGTAACACCCAAATTCCTCTGCCCGACCCTGCAAAGGGACATCCCGGACCCTCTGATGAAGGAGGGAGCGGGACACCCTAAACAGGGCGGCAGATCGGTTACCTGCAGACGCGATAAGAGCGGAGAAATAGTTGCGTTTCGCCACTCTTATCGCTACTAGGTAAGTCCTCAAATGGGAGTTTACCAATTTCCAATCGGATTCGGAGCGGGTGGCCCTCCAATTACTCTCTAGGCATCTCTTCCGACGCTTTATCACCCTCAGCTCCTCGGAAAACCAAGGAGCCAAGGTAGACCGGCATCGGGTGAGGGGCCGCAAAGGCACGACCCGGTCCAGGGCCCCCGCGGCCGCACCATTCCAGGTGGCCACCAGGTCCTCAGTCGAGCCGCGGGTCAAGGTCTCAGGTATTGGCCCAAGCTCCGTCTGGAACCTCTCAGGGTCCATCAGGCGCCTGGGGCGGAACCATTTTGTCACTTCTGGTTCCGCCTCCCCGCGGTGGGGTGTAGCGGTAGGAAAGGCCAGCCGAAGGAGAGAGTGATCTGACCATGACAGGGGCTCAACGACCATTTCCCCTAAACCATGATCACTCAACCACTGTCCGGAGGCAAAAACTAAGTCCAGTGTGTGTCCCCCGGTGTGGGTAGGGACATCAACTAATTGGGTCAGGTCCATGGCCGTCATGGAGGCCATGAACTCCCGAGCCACCTCAGATGCTTCACCTAACGATGGCAGATTGAAATCCCCCATGACTAATAGTCTGGGGGTCTCAATCGCCATCTCGGCTATCACACTGAGTAGCTCGGGTAGGGCTGCTGATACATAGCGGGGAGCCAGGTATACAATCAGCACGCCCTGCTGCCTCCCATGACCCCACTTCACACCTAGGGATTCACAACCGGCAGTCTGCGGCACAGTGGTCTCCCTTGGATCCAGGCCTTTCCTAATAATAACCGCCACCCCCCCACCCCGACCCTGGGCTCTCGGCTGGTGAAATGCACGGTAACCTGGCGGGCACATTTCAATGAGGGGCACCCCCCCTCTTGGCCCAGCCAGGTCTCCGTAATACCCGCCAGGTCCACCTCCCCCTCCGATACCAAATCATAAATGAGGGGGGCTTTATTAACCGTGGACCTGGCGT
>NW_015387371.1:198160-224655 GCF_001527695.2 Protobothrops mucrosquamatus | reverse complement strand
TAGTCAGTCTCTAGCAGCAGCAGCCCGCCTAAAGCGATGCCAGCCAGTCTCCAGTAACAGCAACTTCCTTTCGTCCCGCCTGCTCCACTCGACGTCCAGCAAAACAGGACAGAGTCCAAGGCAAGGCAGGTCCGAAGGGGGAGTCCTCAGGGCCAGGGCAAGCCAAGAACAGTCCTCAAAGCAAGGCAAAAGCAATCCTAGAAGCCATCCATGTCCCAACAGCCTGTGAAGGTTTGTGTCCCTTTAAATTGATTGCTGACGCTGTCCCTGCAAAAGGGTATAAAAGGGATCCATGCCATTTTGTTTTGGTTCTGTTGGAGATTGAATAAAGAAGCAACCATTGTTACTCCTGCCTCATCTCAATGCCTTACCAACGCACAGAACAGAACAGGCAGCATTGGCTGGAGGTGAGGCAAGGAGGGAGGGAGATGAAGAGTGGAAGGATTCTTATGTGCTTTTGTGACTTTGAAATTCTGGGATTTGTGCAATGTGGGATTTGTGTTGGTAAGGAGTGTTTGGCAATTTCTATTTGGCTGATGGCTAATGTCTTGTGTTAGCTTCCATTGCTCTGCTATTGTTAGCTGTAAATTTTGCTGCAAGGGATTTTGAAGTATTTTTCTCCTGAATGGATTTTGCCTGTAGCATTCCTTTACTTATGAATGGAGCCATTTGGGGAGGCTGCCTTAGCCAGCAACCAGTACTTACTACATTTTTTTTCTTCCTTAAGTGCTGGCTGCTGGTTCCTTAACTTTCCTTTCTAGCCAGTAGCTAATTCTTAAAGGGGAATGTGCCTTTTTAAGCTAGTTCCCTCAGCAGCTTGTCTTTTCTGTCTCTAGAGGCTTTTCCTTGTTTGCTGAATATATGGAAGAGGGGGGGGGGTTCAAATTCTTCCTTCAGAAGGAGATGGGAATGAGAAACAGGGAGGCAGGGAAGGAGGGAGGGAGGAAGGGAAGTAAGTCCCGCCTTAGCACTTGGCCACCAGCAGCCCTGCCATTGACTTTGCTTGTCAAAAGGTTGCAAAAGGGGATCACATGACTCTGGGACACTGTGACCATCATAAATATGAATCAGTTGCCAAGCATCCAAATATAAATCACATGACCATGGGCATGCTCCAATGATCATAAGTGTGAAAAATGGTCCTAAGTCATTTTAGTGCAATTGCAACTTTGAACAGGGTTTTGTTTTGTTTTTTGGTCATCAAGTTTTTGACACCTTGCTAGGTGATACTCAAATATTGCCATATCCTAAAAGTGGTATAATCAGTGAAAAGGTTGAAAAGCCCTGCTTTAGAACATGGGATACCTTTTATCAATGGCTAGAAAAATGAGGTAGAGAGAAAGCAATTTAACATATGTTAGTAAGTTAAATGTTGGAACCCAGACAATATGTTGCTGATAAAATATTAAGCATTTGTGACTATAAAAAAATAATAAAAATATATCTGAAAAAGAAATAATGTCATCATTGCAATAAATATTAAGATATACTTTGAAAATGCCAATTAAAAACTGAAAAAGCTTCTGAGAACTGTTTATAGCTCCAGGGCTTTAAATTTCTCAACCAATCAGTCTGTTTTTTCCTTTATATGTGCATGCTAAAACAAGTTGAAAGAATGAGCTGTTGCAATTTATCATGCACAGTAATTATCACTTTTGGAGCTTGGTATAACTTGCTTTGCAACCTTTAGGGCAGGAAGTTGGGTTATGTTCGCAACAGGAACAACTGTTACTGATGTTTTTAATCTCCCAGGAAATTAAAAACAGCCAAGATTTGATCAAGGATACAAAGATCATATTTAGACAGTCATGTGTCTGACTGACTGTAACAATCACAGTCTTATTGTGACTGTTATTACACCCTATTCCTATTTTTCACCCTCCCTAAAAATCAGTGAAACCAGTTTGCTCTAGTGTTTGCTCTAGTGGTTAAGCTGTTGGTGTAGAAACCAGGAGATGGCTTAAGGAAATCAGCTGGATAACTTTGGACCAGTCACTTTCTCTCATCATAACTCACTTCTCAGAGTGGTGGTTGTGGGGAAAATAGGAAGAGGAAAGAGTAGTAGTTATGCTCATTGCCTTATTTATGGAAACAAACAGTAAAAGTGAGATAAAAAAAAATCTAAAAAAAAACCTTGTTGAAGAACTCACTCTTGTTGATAATGAAGACCATGTGGACTCACTTATAGATTCACCCTTATGTAGCCTGCTCCATTAGTAAGGTGACCAACCATCCTCCTTTAGAGAGGACAGTCCTCCTTTTGTAAGGTCTGTCCTCCCTCGAAAAGTGTCCTCCTACATGTCCTCCTTTTTGATATTTGAAGACTAATCTGCAGGGCTTTTTTTTTTTCTCATAGAACGCTCAGAATGGCGTTCTGGCACCTTTTTTGATGGGGTTTTTTCAACTTTTGCATGAGCTGTGCTACTCCCGCTATTGGCTTTCGAAAGCCAATAGGAATTGCTGCTGAGTGCGCCAAAACACCTGGCTGGCAAACTTTGCACATGCAAGTTGTCTGTATTATTGTTGCAATGAATAAAATGTTTCTTTTATTTACGATATTTTTTTCTTCAATTTATTTGTGTCCTTCTTTTCATTGTAAAAAAGTTGGTCACCTTACCATTAGCAGCATTCCCTAGTTGACTGGCTAGCTGGTGCCTCATCCCTGGGACAGGAATGGGCCCTGGAGAGGATTTCTGGGAAATACACATGTAGTCCCCCATCAGGGGAAGTTAAATCAGAGTGCTAGGGAGTAGGATGACAGTTTTGAGCAGCTCAGAAAAAAAATAGGACCGAGAGGGAGTGAAAAGAATGAAAGGAAAAGAGGCTGGACTCCTTTGGAAAGAGAGAGAGATTGCCACCGCCAAGGAAGAGGACAGCTAAACCGTGTTTTCCCAAAAGTAAGACCTATCCCGAAAATAAGCCCTAGTTTTGGGGCGAGGCACTCACCTAAAAATCAAACTAGAGCGGGGGGTAGAGCTGCCCCACCCTCCCCGCACTCACTTACCTTGCAGCCAGGCCTTTCCTCGCTGGCCCACTTCTTCTGCGGCGCCTTCTGTAGCCAGGCTTGCATTTCTCAGCCTGCACAGCCAAGAACTGAGCTATGCATTCAATCCATAACTCAGTTCTAAAAGGCCTCTGCAGCTGAGAACTGAGATATGGATTGAATCCATAGCTCGGTACTTTGCTGCATAGGCCATCCAGAAAAGCCTGACTGCAAAATGCAGGCCGGAATACAACTGCAGAATAAAACTGCTCCTTCGGCCACAGAAGAAGTGGACTAGCTAGGCAAGGCTGAGGTGAATATTAAAGACATCCCCTGAAAATAAGAACTGGTGCCTCTTTTGGAGACAAAAAGAAAAAGAAAAAGATCCAGTCTTATTTTTGGGAAAACACGGTATCTCAGCCTGGAGACTGTATGCTAGCTGCCATGAGAGGTAGACTTGATAGTCCTCACACTGGACCTGCAAAGGACATGTTTATGAGCCAACAGAATGAGTTGCCAAAAAGCACAATCTCTGGGACATTTTTAGCTTGAGCAACAATGCTCATTATAAGGTTTGATGTTTTATATTATTTTTTTGCTTAATTTGATTTTATCTTAACGGCCATTGTTTTTAGTTAAAACATATAATTCCCTCCAAGGTGTGTTGGTGTGCCTGGGCCAGGTCGGGCTCATCACTGTCAGAAGGATAGAAGGACCTGATTGCCAGGGACCCTTTCAGGGGAAACACTGCAAATGGGGATTCATCTGGGATTATTTCTACACTTTTCACAAAAGCAATGACAGTGGTGGGATTCAAATATGTGAACAACTGGTTCTCTGTGTGGATGCCGCTTTCAGAAGTCCATTCTGGGCCTGGGCAAAAAATTAGCTACCGGTTCTACCGAAGTGATGCGAACTAGCTGAATCCCACCACTGAGCGATGACCACACTCAGAGAAATGAGCCAGACAAGCAAAATGAACCCCACCACTGTTACTAAATGGTATGAGAAACAAAATGGCCAGGTGGAATCAAGTGTAGTGATTGAATCCCTAGGGATGCCTGGACAGAAGGACAGATCCTCCAAGCCGTGATGGTGCTGGTTCCAGAACAGTGATGGCTCATACTGGACAAGACACCTCTTGCTCTTATGCATTATTAGAGTGGAAGGAAAAAAATTCCAGCCTGTTTCCAGGGCAAGAGTCTTCAGCCAATGGATATCAGAGCATGTCGTTCACCCAAACACCCGAGCCAGCAACTCAGGGAGCATGAACCAGGTCATGCCCTTTGACATGACCTTGGCTCCCCAGAAATACCTGTCTCAACTTTATGACCAAGTGCACTCAGGCTGTCACCAGCCATTCAGGTGGGGGTGGGGAGGGCAGTTACAGAAAGCTGAGAATTTTCTCTGGGGCACAGCTTGTATCAGCTAGGGAAGAGGAGTATGAAACCTGGATGGAACAAGCCATACAGGCAGTGGAAGAATGGGATGTTGTTCCTGAGGCTCAAAAGAAACAGCAGATGAGATGAGATGAGATGAGATGAGATGAGATGAGATGAGATGAGATGAGTTGAGATGAGATAACCTTTATTGTCATTTTTTTTACTGTGGACACAACAGCACACATAAAAAAAGAAATTTAGTTGCCCGCTCTCAAAGTGAAACCCATACATGACATACACCTAAACATACTATGTACAACATATGTATAGACCCACATATACATAACAAATAAATATTAAATACTGTCCATCTTGAATATATAATGGAAGGAGGAAGCTTGAGAGTTCACAAGGTTAATGCTGTATGGAATGAAACTATGGCTGAATCTGGATGTTCTGCTACGGTAACCACGAAGCCTCCTCCCAGAAGGTAACAAGGAAAACAGGTCATGAAGAGGATGTGTAGTGTCTCAGATAATCTTACGGACCCTGCTCAAGCAACGCTTCTGTGCTATGTCCTGGATGGGAGAGAGGGAACTGCCAATGATCTTTTCAGCCATCCTCACCACTCTCTGCACCGCCTTCCTGTCTGAGGCAGTGATGCCTCCAAACCAGACTGTGATGCTGTATGACAGGATACTCTCGATTGTCCCCCTGTAGAAAGTGGTCAGGACAGGGGAAGGAAGATGTGCTTTTCTCATGCGGCACAGAAAATGCAGGCGCTGCTGAGCCCACTTCACCAGTTTCTCACTGTTGAGCGACCGAGTCAGCCTACTCGTTAGCTGCACACCCAGGAATTTCATGCTGGTAACCATCTCCACAGGTGAATCATTTATGCACAGGGAAGTGTGGCTGTGCCTTCCTTTTCTGAAATTGACAATGATCTCTTTGGTTTTTCCGTTATTTAAAACTAGGCTGTTTTCCTTACAACAGTTCACCAACCCCTCAACCTCCCTGCGGTAAGCTTCCACCTTTTCAGATGACTGAGAGCATGAAGGGTCTCACTGTAGAAGCCATCAGAAATTTAGTCAGGGATCATGTACTGCTTATGGCTGCCTCAACGTGTTGGAAGAAGAATTTGGGCAAAAAGAGAAAGATTCTTTCCTAATTTACCAGTTTGAACACATGTACCAATGAGGTGATTGACGACTCTCTGGGTACATTAGGTATCTAAACAAATTATTATATCAGATTGCACTGAAGAAAGGGATGGAGCCTGCAAAGATGATCAGGCCAGGATGAAGCAGATCTTGCAAGGCACCCTACATATGAACCCAGTCTGGATCCAGTTAAAGACCTTAGAAAAGGGAGCCTCCTTATAGTATCCTGAACTCATTAAAATGAGAGGAGAAAAAGCCATGGGGATGCCAAAAGAGCTATGGCCAACTCATCATCAGGATTGTCTCTAAGCGTTGGGTGGTGAATGCTGTGGAGGTTAATGTAGAAATTGCCACTCTGAAGGCTCAAAAATTCTTAGATAATGGAAATGATGACTTTGCTGGCAGAAAGGGTTGCCCCACCCTCAGGACAGAGTGTGACAAGGAGGAGGAGACATCTCCCATTGCCCCAGCAGAAAAGTTATTGAGACCAGTGATTTATTATAATTGTGGAGGTGGGGGGCATTATAGAAGCAATTGCATGAAACCACCAAGGTCAAGAAGTCAGACTCAAGTGGAAAAGGGGCTGTTCTTGACTCAGGTTCACAAGTGACTTTACTACACAGGGATTTTTATGATAGGCATCTAAAGCACATCTGCCCTTATAGACATTGGATGATCTGGAGATTTGGAAAATTGGAACCAAGAAGTTCTCCTATGATGTGTATATGCCCATTAAGCTAATGTTTGGCCCTTCAGTTGTTGGGTGTTCTGAAACGTTTGACCCCCTGGCTATTGTATGTGCTCAGCCCCCAGAGGCTAATTGGAACTCCCTGATTGTGGGGATGAATACTGATCTGGTCAGATGATTGCTCACCTTCCTTGTTTCAACAAGAAACCTATGCCAGGATTAAGGTTAGGAGTTCCCAGTCCTACCTTGTCTATGGAAGATTGTCTGGATTGCCAGTGTATTGAATTCACCCAGATTTACTAAATTGGTCCCAGAAATTCAAAAGTTGAGAAATTCAAAAGGACATAGCAAAAGGGTCAGAGAAGAGAAATAAGTGCCAAAAGTAAACAAGAGAGCCAGTTTGGTGTAGCGGTTAAGGTAACAGGCTAGAAAGTTGTGTTCTAGTCCCTCATAGGCACAAGCCAGCTGAGTGACCTGCCCTCTCAGCCCTAGAAAGAAGGCAAAGGCAAACCACTTCTGACAATCTTGCCAAGAAAATTGCAAGTTTGTGTTAGTCTCTCCAACTTCATCTGGGCAGCTGTTGTGCAATTTCCTGTGTTTCACTTTGCATGAATGGCAGTGAACGGCTGCTATCTATAGCTATGTTAATCTAACATTCCAGTCTGAAGGCCAACCTTCACATTCTGCTTTGCCTTCCCCATCCTCAAATGGTTGTTTGTGTGCTTGTTTTGGCCAATGGTTCTTTTGCAAACCTTCGTGTTCCTTTAAGCCTGCTACTATTTTCCTTTTGTGTAACAGATGCCATTCTGCTATATAAAAACTGTCACATAGAGATAATGAAATGCTATGTGACCTGTCAATTTCCCTTCTCAACAAGGTTGACTAAGAGCAAGAGATTGAGCAATGAGACTTACTTTCATCCACACCTACAGATTTTTGCACAGATAGGCTTCTCAAACAGTGCATCATAAGCTTTGCAGTTTTTTCTTCTAATCCAGTTAATCGTGGCTTCTGGCATGATTTGAAACATAACCTTTTATGGGACATACTTTTCTTATAAGATGTATTATGTATACATCCAATGGTGGGATTCAGCCATTTTGCACCAGTTCGGTAGAATTGATAGCTAATTTTTTGTTGCCCAGGCCCAGAATGGATTTCTGGAAGTGGATCCACACAGAGAACCGGTTGTTCACATATTTGAATTCCACCACTGTACACATCTTATATATAGTATCACACACACACAACTTCTCTGTAGCAGAATTTACAGTACAAAGTACAAAAGATCAGTGTAAGTAAATATTGAACCATAAACCAGAACTGAATTATAAGAATACTTTTTTTCTCATTCAGCTAATTTCTGAAATAAGGTGGAATATGTTGATTTCTATATTCATATAAGCCTGGTTGTCTAATTAATTTCAGATCCAGAAAAAAGGTCCTTGCAGATAAGGGACAACTCACCTTTTTAAAATTCTGAATGTTTCCACTATTGTTCTTGGGGGACAAAAATCCTACATTTTTTAAAACTCTATTTGTAAAATGGAATTTTGGACTTGCCCTGCTCCATTTCAATATCCATGGGAGAATCAAAGTTTGGGGTAGGGAGAGCCAGATTAAGAAGACCAGACGTGGACTTTGTGGATATACCATTAATGGGCATGGAAGGCAGTTGATTGGATGGCAACAGAAAAAAAATAGTCCCTAACTTTCTCTCCACTGTCCATTCCCAAGATGATATGCATTGGGATGTCTGCAAGCTGTGGTAGACAAATTCAAGTTTGTTGTCCACAGCAGCTCAATCAAAGGACCTACATAAAAACTAGACATCCTCACTTTTTGGACCATATCACATGGACATCCCTGACACACATTCATTCATTTTCTTCCAGATCATTTTTGGGTTGTCATTTTAGCCCTGCCCCACTCCCTGGCCAGCTGGATGGGGGGTTGGGGGTCACCACAACATGAGGAACTGTATGAAAGGGTCGCGGCATTAGGAAGGTTGAGAACCACTGCTCTAGTCTAGACAAAATATAAACAGAACCTGGTATAGTTCTTTTTTTTCGCCACTAGATGTCATTAGGTGTCCATTTTGTAACCTTCCAGCCAGGATTTTTTTGTAAGGCTTTGCTCTGATACACTCCAAAGAAGGTAATTAAAAAAAAAAAGTATTATAACTCCCCAAACTTTTTTCTCTCTGCTGTGTCCAAGTTAATTTTATAGTCTTCTCTATTTTCCCCCAAAACAGCTTAAACCGCGACTTTTATTCTGGGAGTAAAAAAATTCAGAGGTTCAAAACTAAAGACTCATGTGCTATTTCTGCACAGTTAAAAGTAGATTGTGCCTAAATCTCATTCTATGGAATCCTGGATCAGCACACAAGATGTTTAGAAGCACTGAAAGGAAAGGCATCAGGTCCAGTCCAAGCCTGGAGTAAACAAAATAGAGGCTAAGACATTGGAAATAAAATGGAGGCTGCTTAGGAAAGAAGGTTCTTGTTTATTTAGTTGCCAGAAACTTCAGTGACAGCATATTTCTGGGGTGGCTGACAAAATGGAGTCAAGAGTTGGCTGGGTTTTTATATCTTCTTGGGCTTTGTTTGAGGTGCCTGTTTCTGTCTGAGTACTTTGACCAGAGCTTGAGTGTGCCCTTTTGGTATTCTAATAGGGTTAATCCTATTATGTCCTAAAGGTCATGTTCCTGTCCTTGGAGTCTTTGTTTTTCTAATCCCATCAGCTCAAATCTTCTCTAGGGTGGTGGCTGAAGGCATTTTGCTTATAAATAGGTGGCCCAGTCTTTCTGAATAGGATTATCAAATCTGCATTTCTAAAAACTGGCTTGCAGTGATCATGCAATATTGGAATTTAACATTATGCAAGCACAAGCAATAGACAAAGTCAAACTGGAGTCTTGGACTTTAAGAGAGCTAATTTCAATCAACTTGGGAAGGATTCCATGGTTGAGAATCCTCAAGGGGAAAACAATCCAAGAAGCTTGGGAAACTTTGAAAAGTGCGATTATAAAAGCCCAGTCTAGCACAATATCAACAAAGAAGTAAAAAAACAGCTCTCAAAAGAAACCAGCATGGCTACATAAACAACTCTCTGATAAACCAAAAGACAAAAAGGATAAGTATGAAAAGTGGAAAGAGGGACACATAACTAAGACAGAATATCAGCAAATAGTCCGAGCCTGCAAAGATGAAGGGAAGAAAGCTAAGACTCCAACACTGGAAGTTTTTAAAACAAGACTGGACAACCATTTGTCAGAAATGGATAGGGTTTCCTGTCTGAGCAGGGGGTTGGCCTAGAAGACCTCCAAGGTGCCTTCCAACATTATTACTATTACTACTACTACTACTACTACTACTACTACTACTACTACTACTACTACTACTATTATTATTATTATTATTATTATTATTATTATTATTATTATGCAGTGATTGCTCATTTTAAATTAACCTTACTTCCATTCCATTCACAAAAAGCAATACCTCCATGTACTTTCTTTGCAATTAAATTTTGAAAATATTCTGGAAGAAAAAAACAATATGATTTCTGAAGCACTTTAGAACAAGTCATCCAGATGGTTTCAGCCCATAACATTGATCTCTTCTACCTGGGCAAAGAGCACTGATGGGGATGATCATTGCTGTCCTCACAAGGAATGGCACCCAGGGTTGTTCAGAATGTCAGATAAGGAATGAGGATGCAACATTAAGTAGGAGAAAGGAACATGAAGATGAAGAAAAGTCAATTGGGCTTCCAAAGTTCTGTCTTTGCAGCACTTTGAACTGTATCAAATCAGTTATTGAGGTTTTCCTTCATTGTGCCAACAGGTAATCCCCTCATTTTCACCGCTCCTGCTTTGCTATGCTCTCTCTGTTCCCAGGCGTAAAATATGGGCTGAGATCAGGAAGCACTAGTATCTTGTGATCAATACAAAGTAGTAAGAATTTGGAAAGCTTTGATTAGGTTTGAAAGCTCAGAGATATGATTTATAAGAGATTCAAACACATTTCCAAATTAAATAGATTTACTCAAACCATTAAATGTGATTGATCCAAACCAATTTGACAATTCAGACAATTCATGCACAAAAGCCATTTCCCAAAACTTTCCTTTTTCCTCCCCCCCCCCAGCTTGGATGTTTTGAATGAAGAAATCTCTTTTTTAAAATTACTTTGGCCATCATTCATCTGTATTGCTCTATTGGTGCTTATCTTCATCTCTTCTAAGGTCAAGGCAACAGTCTGGGGAAAAAACAAGTGCTGGTAATGGCAAAATAAACTTGAAGAAGAAAGATTTTATCAAAACAAAACTGATTAACTTCTTTAATCTTTTTCTAAAAATCAAGCCAGCATAAATTAGTACAAAACTGCAGAGATCAGATCTCTTTTACTGTATTCACCATTCCTGTAACTGCAGAAGCAGTAAGTGAATTAATGTCTAGCAAACAGGAATCTGACGCAATTGCTGATATGTAAATCAAGTTCATAAACTGAATGCTCTACCTCTATGGCTTGCTGTGGGTTGTTTTTTTTTTTTTGTTGCAAAATCTCCCCAGATCACATAATTGCAACAGGGAAGATATTTTGAAACTCTGGAATGTCAGAATGGACTACCAATGATGTTATCTATTCCTGCTTTCCTGAAATAGTAAGCAGCCTGTTCATATGCTGGAGCAACCAGGAAGTATGACTGAGCCCTACGACTGATATTTCTCCCCACTTGCAGTGAAAGAGGTGGAAACAATGTCCTTTTACACTGGTTGGCTTACATGGATACCAGTGCAACATCAGTTTTACCTAAGCTGCAAAGGAAGTGAAACTGGGGTGCAATGCAACTAGAAATCATGAGCATTGCACACCCCAAGACACTTAGGGTTCTCTCCAGTGGTGGGATTCAAATATGTGAACAACTGGTTCTCTGTGTGGATGCTGCTTCCAGAAGTCCGTTCTGGGCCTGGACAACAAAAAATTAGCTACCGATTCTGCCGAAGTGGTGTGAACTGGCTGAATCCCACCACTGGTTCTTGCACAGAGCGGCACTTAAGTGCCACTCTCAAGAGCAGCAGCCAGCAGGAAGCTGTGCCAGCTGAAAGAAGGGCTGACTTCACTCCCAACTCTACTCTTTTTTGGCAACAAGGTAGAGTTAAAGTTCTGTTCACATCCAAAGCTGGGGAAGGAGAAAGATAGGGTGGAGATTACCAGCAGCAGAAAAGCCAATCATATGTGGCGATGAGTTCCTTAATCCTGTGACATTAGAGAGCTGGAAAGAGAGAAGCTGTTCTGTGTGACACATGTCTCTCTGCTCACCCTCGTCTTTTTATGGGTCTGATTACTCTGTGGGAACACAAGACTGGCACTAAAGAATCAATTCTCTGCAATTTCTCCTGTACATATAATGAGAAAATGAGCAAGTGATTGAAGGGGGGATGGTCCTATGTGTGATTGAAGAACTGGCAGCAGAAAATGGAGAAGTTGTCTTCTTTAAGTTTAGTTCTACTCCTGATTATTTGCTATTGTCTTCTTCTGGATATTGTTTTATTTTTATTTTAAAATATTCTCCAGTGATCTATCATCCAAGGAAGACAGCTCCGCTTAGCTCCTTAATTCAGAAAAAGGAACTGGTATTCTAGGAGTCCAGGAAATGATATTTCCCAAAGCCCCTTTATCTGAAACATTACTGTTACAGCAAAGTAGATATTCTGTTAGGGAGGGAACATGCTGCTGTAATGCAAAACTACAATCATTATTACACTCCCTCTGTGAGATACATTTTGGGAAAATGGGAAACAATCAAAGAGTGATAAATGGCCTGGGTCGGGAAATTTACTAATCTGGGGTAACCACATAAGAAAATTTAAACGAATCATCATCATCACCATTCCATCACCATCATCATCATCATCATCAGTCATGCTATTATGGAATTTAACTAAGCTGTGGTACAGATCAGTGACACAATAATTACAAGAAGTAATTGTAAACCCAATTTAACAACCAAATCAAAAGCAGCTGTTACAACTAAGGCAAGTTCAGACACATTGTCAAGGTAATTATTTAATAGCTAAACAGCTTACGTAATTATGTAATGGAATATAAGGTGGATGAGGCAATGATAGGATTGACTCAGCAGGGTCTGTGTCCCTTTAAGAGCCTGATATAAAAGGGAAGGCTTTGCTGGAGTGTCTCTCTCTCTCTCTCTCATCCGTTTTCCTGTTGTAACTGCTGTGTGTTGGACCTGCTGTATTAACACACGTATGCATATTGTTCCTGGTGTATGATAGTGAAAGATAAACCACCATTTAATATAGACCACTGTTTACTGTGTTTACTCCTGGGTTATCTCAGTGCAATAAGACTGTGCATGCTCTGACACACATGAATCATAGAATCACACAGCTAGAAAGAAGAGGCCATCAAATCCAATCCCTTGCACACTGCAGGATTCACTATCCCATCCCCAATAGAGGATTTATCCAGCTTCAGTGAAGAGGAAGAAACTACTCCATGTGGTCAGCTTCTCCACTGATTGACAGTTCTTATTGTCAAGAAGTTCTCCTTAATGTCTAATCTGTATTTACATTCTTGAAGCTTCATCCTTTTAGTTCTAGCCTTATCCTTCAGAGCAAGTGAGAACCCTTTATAGTGGGACAGCATTTCAAATACTTGAAGACAGCCAGCATGTCTATCTTTTCTCTTCTGCAAAATAAACATTCCTAAGTCTTTTAACTGTTCCTTTTAGGACTTGGTTCCAATGCTTTCACAATCTTCATAGCTCTTTTCTAGATTTGCTCCAATTTATTATCTTTAACCCCTTCATGGTTTACTGCCTTGTCGTGGTGAAGGGGCTTGTTAACTCAATGAAGCTATGAGCCATGCTGTGCAGGGCCACCCAAGATGGACAAAATGTGATCCACTGGAGAAGGAAATGGCAACCCACTCCAGTATCTTTGCCATGAAAACCCCATGGACAGTACCAAAAGGTAAAAAGATATGATGCTGGAAGATGCGCCCCTCGAAGAGGCAGAGGAACTAGAGATCAAATTGCCAACATACGCTGGATCATGGAGAAAGCTAGGGAGTTCCAGAAAAACATCTACTTCTGCTTCATTGACTATGCTAAAGCTTTTGATTGTGTGGATCACAACAAATTATGGCAAGTTCTTAAAGAGATGGGAGTACCAGACCATCTTATTTGTCTCTTGAGAAACCTATATGCGGGTCAAGAAGCAACAGTGAGAACTGAACACAGAACCACTGATTGGTTCAAAATTAGGAAAGGAGTCCAGCAAGGGTGTATTCTGCCGCCCTGCCTATTTAACTTATATGCAGAGCACATCATGAGAAAGGCAGGGCTAGATGAATCAAAAGTTGGAATTAAGATTGCCGGGAGAAATATCAAAAACCTAAGATATAAGATGATACCACTCTAATGGCAGAAAGGGAAGAGGAACTAAAGAGCCTCTTGATGCGGGTGAAGAAGGAGAGTGCAAAAGTTGGCTTGAAACTCAACATTAAGAAAACCAAGATCATGGCATCTGGCCCTCTCAATTCCTGGCAAATAGATGGGGAAGAAATGGAGGTAGTGACAGATTTTATCTTCCTGGGCTCCAAGATCACTGCAGATGAGGACTGCAGCCAAGAAATTAAAAGACGCTTGCTCCTGGGGAGGAAAGCAATAGCAAATATAGACAGCATACTAAAAAATAGAGACATCACCCTGCCAACAAAAGTACATATAGTCAAGGCCATGGTTTTCCCAGTTGCAATGTATGGCTGTGAAAGGCTGAGCGCAAAAGAATTGAGGCCTTTGAACTATGGTGCTGGAGAAGATTCCTACGAGTCCTCTGGACTGCAAGGCGAACAAATTGGTCAGTCCTAGAGGAGATCAACCCCGACTGCTCTTTAGAAGGCCAGATCCTGAAGTTGAAATTCAAATACTTTGGCCACCTAATGAGAAGGAAGGACTCACTGGAGAAGAGACTAATGCTGGGAAAGATTGAGGGCAATAGAAGAAGGGGATGACAGAGAATGAGGTTGTTGTTTGGAGTCACTGAAGCAGTAGGTGTGAGCTTAAATGGACTACAGAAGATGGTAGAGGACAGAAAGGCCTGGAGGAACATTGTCCCTGGGGTCGCGATGGGTCAGACACAACTTTGCAACTAACAACAACAATTATCTTTAAATAGAATGTACAAAACTGAATGCAATAGCAAGAGCACTTAGGCTTTTACACCTCCCCATAGTTTTTATAGCACTCTCTGGGCAGTTAACAATCTCTATTATTGCCCCCAACAATCTGAGTCCTCCTTTTACCAACTTCTGATGGATGGAAGGCTACGTCAACCTTGAACCCTGTCTAGATTGAACTCCAGGCTTTGGGCAGAGTTTGTTTGCAATACTGCATTCTAGGCACTACGCCACCAAGGCTCTTTGTTCACAATGTTCCAAGAGATATATGACAAAGGTAGGGTAGAGAGGATAATTACCTACTGCAATTGTTAATGCTGTTCAACATGTCATTGGGATTCTTTAAAGTTTCATTACACTGCTGGGACATGTTGAATTTGTGATCAAGTAATACACCCAAATCCTTGTAACAATGTACAATATAACTGATTGACATTGACATAAAATAACATCCCCCTCCAAACCCCACATTTATGTTTAATTGCTTAGGGCAATAAAAATGCCCTAAGCCAGTGAATTTTGTCTCAAGTCATAATACAGCCTCTTCCTGTACAAGACAGAACAGATAGGACTTCACAATTTTTCTAAAATCCAGGAAGAAACTGATCAAATATCTTTTGGTAAGGAATTCCCAAAAGTGGGGTGACCTCTGAAATTGTCCACTTCTGAGCCCCCACCAGGGTATTGATGATGTTACCTAGTTTGGTAATGAAATGTCTTGCAGAAAGCAACCAAGTTCAGAGAGCACCAAGGACCTAACTTCTGTAATGCTTAAACACTAGTTGCTTAATGTTAACACATTATACATACTCAACGTGGTTGGTTATTTTAAAAGGAAGGTAGAGAAGGAGAGAGAAACCCCCTACACATCTATGCTCCTAGCATTCAGATAGATGGGTCATTCACAGTCCACAGTCCACAAAACGGAGCCCAGTTGGAGGGTGGCTACCCCTCTGGTCTCCCCTGTTGACCTTGATTCAGTTGACTGACAGAGTGTTAGGAGGTGAATTACTGTGGGAAAGCTTTTTTTCTAAAAATATTAAATATAGATTCATTATAGATTCCCTCCCATTACAGTCATAACTAACAAACTCATTGGAGTTGGAGAAAAGGGAATTCAGAATACTTCTGGTTGCAAGTTCAGCTTCTGTTGAGAAATCTCCCAGTGATGCAATAGAGTAATTCCTATGGGAACACCGTTTTACGCAATAGTTATTTAATATATGCAGCTGTACTTGTGTTATCACACAAGAAAATTGATTGGAGAACTGATGTTGAGATCAGAGAAGGCAATGCTATTCACTTGTTCATGTGATGTATAAAGGTAGCCAAACACAATTACTTTATACATGAGTTATTTAATATATAGTAGCAAGTAAAAATCTGTTTTTACATACAGAGGTCATATAATTCCAGCAAGAAATTGGACTTTGGGAATTTCCTTCAAAGCTTTCTATAGGAAATAAAACTGAAGAAAGTTTAACTCCTTTTCATTATAGATACTTCAAAAAAACAAAGTTCATACATACATACATACATACATACATACATACATACATACATACATATATACGTACATACGTACATACTCACTCTTTGGCAAAAGACTTTGAAGCAAATAGAAAAAGAAAACTCTTTTGATATTTTATACAGTAACACATTTATTTTTGTATATTCTTTCATGGATCACAGTCTACTAGTTGATGGAGTGTTATTCTGAACAAATAATAAATAAATATGAATACCTATATATATTCCTATAGTATTGTGTATTTGCTGCATAGCTGGTACACTCTGCTTGCTCTGATTTGTTTTCTGCACCTGGATGTGACAATACAACAGCTCAGCTCTCATTTCTGTTGAAATATTTTGCTTCTCTAGGACATTGCTATGTATTCTTGCAAGAAAATACTCATGCAATTTTCTTGGCAACAGCATGGAAGTGATTTTGAATGGTCTTCACCGGAAATATTTTTTTCAACTCCATGATGTAACCTACACATATTTGCTCATGATGCCTTCCCCCCTCCAACTATTTATCTAGCCTGATCTTGCTTAACTTTGAAACCAGTTGTGATGCATAAGAAACATTTGCACTATATTTGACATTTATTCTCTTTCTCTCTCTCCCCAATCTATATTCTATTTTCTATTAATATCTTTTCACACACACATACACATTCCATTCTCACTCCTATGGGTTGTGTAAGTCTTCCTCAATCTCAGGCCCTCTACTAGAGGCCTGAGAGTTTGAAGGTTCTATGCAGAATCTTAGCTGTTCCTAGTACTGCACTTTTCTTGACAGAGAACTCTGATGTTATTCCTAGGATCTGTTAGAGCCACTCTCCCAGCTTAGGAGTCACAGCCCCCAGTGCTCCTAATGTTACTGAAACTACTTTGACCTTTACTTTTCACATCCTCTCCAGTTCCTCCTTCATGTCCTGGTACTTCTCCAGTTTCTCATACACCTTCTTTTTGATGGTGCTGTCATCACTGCTATCTTCTGGTGTTTGTCTACTACCATGGTGTCTGGTTGATTGGCCAGTACCTGTTTGTCAGTCTGGATCTGGAAGTCCCACAGGATCTTAGTCCTTTTATTCTTCACAATCTGCTGTGGAGTCTCCCATCTGGACTTGGGAGGGTCTAGCCCTATACACTCTATACATGTTCCGGTATACAGTACCAGATGCTTGGTTGTGCCATTCAAGGTATGTGTTCTTGCATACATTTTACACCCTGTAACTATGCATAAGATTGTTTCTGAGGCCTCTTTGTATAGTCTGCACCTTGGGTCCTGTCAAGTCTGGTAGACTCCTACTTCTATGGATCTGGAGCATGGTGCCTTTTGGTTCATCCCTATCCAGCCACTGGTAGGATTTCCCAATGTCTGCCACCTCAACTATCTTATCAATGGAATATCCCATGTAGAGTCTTCTCTGGCATTTCCTTTGTTTCATCTTCCTCCCATGTCTGATGCTGCATCAGGCATTCTCTCAGAGGCTCACCTTTGGGTACCATCTTATTGATTTACATCAGGATGCTCTGGGTTTCATCCAGGACAGTAGTTTTGTCACTTATCAGACCTCGCTCACCCTCTTTCCAAGTGGTGTACAGTTTCTGTATGTTGGACCTTGAATGGAAATCTCCATACATTCTGAGGAGTTTCTAAATCTTCACATCAGCAGCTTCCATGCCCTGCTTTGCTCAACTCATTATGCTGGCAGGATATCTGATGACAGACAGGATATATGGGTTGATAGTGTGGATCTCTTCAGCTTTCCTGAGTTGATTTCCAGTATTGTCTTCCACAGACCCCATGAATTCCTAAGAAGGTATTTAGCCTCCTGTTGATCTTGTACAACCCCAGGCATTCACAGATCCATGTGTGAGGCATTGAGTTGTAAGCTGGTGGCTATGATGCCTGAAAGGACTTCCATGTGGTGGGGAGGCAGGTTATTGACCAGTAGTTGGATGATACTGTTCCCTTATGGTCAGAGTTGAACTGTCCCTCTTTGTATTAGCCAGCCTGGGCCAGAGCCTATGGCTAGAAACTTATTCATCTGTGCTGCTTGGCATTCATGCTCTCCTGTTAGTTTCTTTAACCACTAGGTGTGAATCATATCTGGGCCAGGTGCTGTCCAGCTCTTCATGTTCTTGACCTGTTGTTGTACATCTGCTACTGTGATGTGACTGTTCCTGTTCTGGGATTTTGCTGTGGTTTGTTTTTCAGATCCTGCTGCTACATTGCACTGGTGTTATGTGTCTTCTCTTTCTCCAATATGTTCTTCCAGTATTGTTCAGTTTTCACTGCTGGCAGCTTTCATGTTACTGTGTAACTTGCACTGCAGTTGGGAGTACATCTTGGATGGTTCTTTGTGGAATAGGACTAGAAGACCTCCATGGTCCCTTCCAGCTCTATTCTGCTTCCAGATTCTAGGAATATTCTAATAGCACATCTTACATTGCCAGCACAGCTATTCTGCATATATCTGTGTTGCGGAGGGTCCAGCAATTATGTTTATTATAATGATAAAGCTTATTTATATCACACTTCATTACACATGTAATCAAAGCAATATGCAAAGACAGAGCAATGCCATTTGTATATTTCATGGTTAGGTTAACCATCAGGGAATATAAAAATATAGCCGCCAAAAATCATGCACCAGAAATCTAGAATAGGTAATCCTGGTCTTACAACTATTTGTTTAGTGACTGTTCAAAGTTGCAACTGCACTGAAAAAAGTGACTTATGACCATTTTTCACAGTTACATCAGTTGCAGCATCTTCATGGTCATGTGATCAGAATTTGGATGCTCGGCAACTGGCATGTACTTATGACGGTTGCAGTGTCTCGGAGACATGTGATCACCTCTTGCAACCTTCTGACAACAAAGTCCATGGGGAATCCAGATTCAATTAGCAACCGTGTTACTAACAACTGCATCACTTAACAACTGTGGCAAGAAATATTGTAAAGTGGGGCAAAACTCATTTAACAACTGTCTTGCTTAGCAGTGGAAATTTGGGGCTCAATTGTGGTCATAAATTGAAGTCTACCTGTAATGGCTTGATGGTAGTTGTTCTACAGTATTTACAATCCTGAGAAATATGCTAAAAAGTAAGACTGGATGGGTGGCCATTCTTTTTCCCAACTATCTCTCCACTGGTGATGGTTGGTGTTGAAACTGCATGTATTTAATTCTAGGGGATTAAGGAAGGCTAATAAATTTGGAAGAGACCTTAAAGGTCATCTAGTTCAAACCCCCTGCTCAGTGCAACATCCCCTAAGGCATTTTTGCCAGTTCATGATTCAGCCACCGATGATGTCTTGTAGCATTTTCCTGCAATAACCAGCTTGGTCTTACTGAAATCCTTTGATAAAGGGAAGGCCAATATTTTCTATAATATCCTTTGGAAGCGGATGTTTGTCTTTTAAAATGTTGTTCCTTGGAACCTGTGGTTCAATGCTTTCTGGAACCTCCTGCGAAATGCTGTGGACGTGGTATACTTAGATTTCAGTAAAGTATTTGATAAAGTAGACCACAACCTACTCCTTGGTAAACTAGAAAAAGGTGGAATAGACAACATCATTACCAGATGGATCTGTAGCTGGCTGACAAACCATATTCAACAAGTAGTCCTCAATGGCACTACATCACATGGAGAGAAGTAAGCAGTGGGGTACCACAAGGTTCCATCTTAGGCCCAGTACTCTTCAATATCTTCATTAATGATTTAGATGAGAGAATTGAAGGGGAACTCATCAAATTTGCAGATGACACTAAACTGACAGGAGTAGCCAACACCCCAAAAGACAAACTCAGGATCCAAAAAGATCTAGACAAACTTGAACAATGGGCTCTATCCAACAAAATGAGTTTCAGTGTGGAGAAAAGCAAAATTTTACATTTAGGCAGGAAAAAATAAAGGTACAAGTACAGTTTGGGTGAGACCTGGCTTAAAAACAGTAACTGTGAGAGGGACCTTGGAGTCCTAGTGTACGATCACTTGACTATGAGCCAGCAATGTGCAGCAGCAACCAAAAAAGCTAATAAAATCATGGGTTGTATAAACAGAGGCATAGAATCAAGATCACGTGAAGTATTAATACCGCTTTATAAAACCCTAGTAAGACCACACCTGGAATACTGCAGTCAATTTTGGTCACCATATCACAAAAAAGATGTTGAGAGTTTGGAAAATATTCAGAGAAGAGCAACTAAGATGGTCAAAGGCCTGGAGACTAAAACATATGAAGAACAGCTATGGGCTTGGGTTTGGCCAGTCTAAAGAAAAGAAGAAATAGGGGGGACATGATAGCAGTATTCTAATATCTGAGGGCTGCCACAAGGAACAGGGAGTCACTTTGTTCACCAGAACACCAGAGGGAAGGAACAGCTTGCCTCCAGAAGTTGTGGATGCTTCATCACTGGAGGTTTTTAAGATGAGACTCACTAGACCAGACATGTCAAACACAAGGACCGGGGGCCGGATGCGGCCCATGAAGTGGTTTCATGTGGCCTGTGAAGCCATCCTGGAAACAGTGAGGGAATGGCCCCCACTGCCTTGGCCCTGGCCCAGGCCAGCCGGGAGCCAATGTACAATTTTGGGGTGGCCCTCTATGCTGAAATGCATTCAGTCTTAGCTCCATAAGCCACACACCCCCGCATGGCCTGAGAGGAACAGTGAGGCTCCTCCACTGGACCATGTCTTGGCATTTGCTCTGGTCCCACCCCCTTCTGCCAGAGACCCTCAGATCTATCCCACTCCTGTCCAGGCCCCACAGGCACCCTTGACGCAAACTATGTAGAGCTGGCCACACCCACCCAGTAGGCCACACCCACTCCATCCATGCCCACCCAGTAGGCTGCACCCACTCTGGCCACAGCCACTCAGCCGCCTGAGGGCAACCGCAATGCTGATGCGGCCCTCAATGAAATTGAGTTTGACACCCCTGCACTAGACAATCACCTAGTGTCTGAGATGAAATTGGACTGTAGTTCCTGAGATTTGCCACTAGGTAGACATATTTCACTTTTGTTTAAAATGGTGTTCCTATTCCTAGGAAAATAAATGTACAACAGATGATAACAGATGATAAAAAGAGTTGTTGCATCTTTAACTCAGCAATTTTGTAGTTGATTGCCCATCAAGCCTACTTTATCTGTTTGCAGAAATGGGCATTGGATGCAAAGGACCTGAGGGCCTTATTCCTTTGCTGATGTGTAAAGGAAGCGTCTGTCTTTGAACACCAGTTGCCTTATGCTTCAATGGGTTTTTCCCTGTTATTATTGGTCGTAATAATAGTGGTATTGTTAGCTGATGTACACATCATTCTTTATGAAGTAACAGGAGGGGGAGAAAACATGCCTCTGCCCAAAAGAGATTGCAGTCCCTATTAATAGAGGTAGTCCTCGAATTACAGTTCGCTTAGTGACCATTCAAAGTTACAACGGCACTGAAAAAGTGACTTATGACCATTTTTCACACGACCATTGCAGCATCCCATGGTGTTGATTTACATTCGGATGCTTGACACCTGGTTGCTGTGTCCCAGAGTCACGTGATCACATTTTGCAACTTTCTGACAGGCAAAGTCAATGGGAAAACCAGATTCACTTTACAACGGGGTTACTATTTTAATAACTGCAGTGATTCACTTAACAACTGTGGCAAGAAAAGTAGTACAATGAGGCAAAACTCACTAAAGAAATGACTCACTTAGCAACATAAATTTTGGACTCAGTTGTGGTTGTAAGTTGAGGACTACCTATATTATTATGATTATTTAACTATATATGTCACCTGACTCCCAGTGACTTTGTGAATCTGTCACAGTTGCTGGCACCCTAATTTTGTCTGTCTCGCCCTCTTATGATTTTAGACATAGTTTTTGAGACTCTGGGTAGGCTCACATGGAACTGATATTTTGGCACTAGGTTTTGAACCTTGTAGGAAGAAAAACACCCTACACTTAAAAAGTTCACCAAATTTTAGATAACATGCACAAGAGCTCAGAAGAATTTCCTGAAGGATAAGCTGTTAATAAATCTTCTAAAAAGCTCTTCAGATGCTCTCTAAAAGCTAAACAGCCACTTTTGAGAGATTTACTTGTTGACTGCCAGGGTGTGCTAAACAATGGTTTATTGAATAAATCACAGTTGGTCTGGGCTTTATGCCTTGCTAAGCTACAAAACCTTTTTCACTCATAGGACCCTAATTCTGAGCAGACAGATGCAGAATTGTGCCACTTCTGTTCCTTGGGGTCAGCAGTCCAACTGCTTTTAATGGGAGATGTCAATCTGTGATCAGCAAATGACTGTTCAAACTATTTATTAAGAAGCTGCTATTCGTTACTGAGGTTTAGTAGCAAAAACATATTTGCTTGTATGTGCGATCAAGTGCATACAGGTAGTCCTTGACTTATACCGTGATTGTGTCCAGAACTATGGTAGTAAGTTGTTACAGTCGTTAAGCGAATCACAAGACCGCACCTGATTTTGCAACCTTCATTGCAGCAGTCGCTAAGCGAATGCAGTAGAAAAATCCGTTTTATCCAATGGGCATTTTTTTGTGGGGAACTATGGTTCATTTATGATTTGTGGACTTCAAGTCGCAGAATTCCCGAGCCAGCCATGCTGGCTATCCATAGTTCCCCACCCTTGCTGTAAAAGGTGAGCCAGTGGCCAAGCACCCAAAATGTGATCACGTCATTAAGGGTGTTGGTCACATACCTTTGGAAGAAGGGCTGCTATGACTCTGAATAGTCTAGATCATTTAACATCTTGGCCTCTGCTTTTCTAGTCTGTCTGTCTGTCTGTTCGTCCATCCATCCGTCCATCCATCCAGTGATGGCGAACCTTTTAAACACCGAGTGCCCAAAAACTGCCCCACCCCCACTCCACCCTCACCTCGACCCCAACCCAACCAACCCACCCCGCCCTTGGCCCGCCCCACCCCTGTTCCATCCCCACTCCACCCTCCACCCCACCCACAGAGCCATCTACCACCTCGGCCCTGCAAAACCATGGCAGCCATATCCTCCACCTACGCCCTCCAGCATCATCTGCACATGTTGGGAAAGGAGAGTGGAGTCTTGTCCCTGCTGTCTGGCTGCCATGTCCTTGGCTGCGCTGCTCTGTGCGGGCTGCACCCAGGGTCGACTCTCCTCCAGGAGGGCTGCTGGTGAGGAGGGGGCTGCAGGGGGAGACAGGGGTGGGGCAATGGCACCCATGCCCACAGAGAAGGCTCTGAGTGCCATAGGTTTGCCACCACTGCATCCATCCATCCATTCGTCCATCCATCCATCCATGAAGTTGATTGGGAGGATAGCATGAGATTCTTTTTCAAGATAATTTATTTATATATTAATCAAATGTACATGGTTGTCAAACTCATGAAAAACTGACTGTTTTATAGTGTTGTTGTATGCCACCCAATCAATAGATAAAAACTATTATTATTAAAATTATTTTAAAATCACAAAGGCTAAGAGAGAACAGCAGGTCTTCATAACAATGGAGCCATCCCAATTCCTCGCTGGTATTTATTTTATTCCTGGTAATAAGCATTGTGCCAGACCTTTCCTGATTCCTTCAGGGAGCTGCAGAGGGAAAGAGAACAGGGGACACGTTCACCAAAAGCACATTTTCACAGTAGTGAGTTCTTTCCCGCCCCTGTCCACTTGAGATATTCTCTTGCCCCACTGATCTCCCCATGATGACATGCCTGCAAATGGACTTTCCTGTGGGCTCGTACTTACCGCCATATATCTGCAAAAGCAGTGATCATGGGCTTGCACTCATACTTAATGTTATGCTTGGCACACAGGGATTTCACCAGAGGAGCCACCTTGTAATAATTGTGACGAAGCATGGTTGGGAAAAGACTGTGGAAAACATCAAGAGGACAGAATAGAAGATACTTCTGTAATATGGATCCTGCTGTCATTACTGCCCTTCCCATCTCAGGGCTTACAGGCAGGTTCATACAAGAGATAAATTTTCACCTGCCTGGTTCCCAAAGAGTTTTAGACAGGGATGAACCAGCTGAGGTTCTTTGGATTATTGCTGAACCACGATTCTTACTAACGAGACCCTTTGTATTAGGCTACTAGGAGCTGTAGTTCAGCCATATTGTGAAGGTGCTCACAGGTTTTGTACACCTAGTTAAGAATTTTGAAGGTTTAAAAAAAACCCAGCATTTGACTTGGTGCAGAAATGAATTATAATTATCAGCCATTTGATCTGCTATAAAACTTGAAGTAAGATATGAAAACCCCAGCTCTAGACATCACTTTCATTGCTGTATTTTGTATGAAACACTGCTTCTAGGCATTTTTACATGATAGGTCCCAAAGTCTAGTCTGGAATAGCCACAGCATGTATAACTGGAACAAGATATCTGCCTTCTTTAGACATAGCCAAAACTCTTGGCCACAGCCATCATTTGGATTAAAACTTGAGCCATAACGTACAGCTAGGGCTTAGTGGGGATAAAAGCTGTACAAAACCTGCATTATAAACTGTACAATCTTCCCATATAGCTTGTACTTACTGATGTTCAATCTGGAAATTTAAGTGCCCAGTGTACCAGTCATTGAATAGAGATTGATCCACATTACATGTTGCTGTGAGCTAAGAGAGAAATTAAAACATGTAGAGTTTCAATGACTTCCTTCCTAGTTTCTACCAACAGTACAGTAATTCTATCAATTTACAGTATTATAGACCATCATTCATTTCCAAATGTTTTTTACATTTCTAGTATGGTCACTGCCCAGAAAGACATTAGAAATATTTCTGAATCCAGGCCAGGCAATCCAGGCCAACTACTCCACTGATGCTATATGCATGGGATGAAATCCAAAATAAAGTTGACTTCCCTGAGAGCCATCCTTATTGAACTATTTCTTTAGAAGTAAACATGGAAATATTATGTGATTACTTCTGTGAAAGTTAGAACATTAGGTTTAGGATCAAGGACAGTAGCATCCAATTCTCCAGCCATTAGCAAACAGATTTAGACCACTTCCATGATTTTGGAATGTATTCAAAATAATATTTAATATAAAACTTTTCTTCATAAATCTACTTTTATGGGCTTTAACTTTATTCCAAACAGAAATCAAAACTGGGTATAACAAAATCATATGAATTAATGTACCCTTTAATTTTAATAAAAATTAAAAATAATTAAAAATAAAATAATTTTAATTATTTTAATAAAAATAATAATATAAACATGCATTAGCAGTTAACAACTTCCCACCCAGGAGTTATATCATGCTACTACAAACATAAAACAAAACAAAACAGAAATTAGAACAGGAAAACTGTGTATGAATAAACCAACTTTACAGCCACCTTAAAAACTGGAAGTAAGCCCCATAAAGAAAAGGTAGAATCCAAATGAAATATATACATGGCTAACACAAGGATGTACAAACAATAATTATATAATAAAGAATGGCACTAGTTTATATTTGGAGGACCTACAAGATGATATACAACTAGCTATGATTTACTGTTTTAAAAAGATAGAAAACCTGTCTTCTCTTTCATCATCTCTCATTCTCTTTTTGTGATAGGTCAGGTTATCTATGCAGAAATCATCTGTTATTAATGTTACAACAACTATATGCTGTTTCTCTTGTTAACTTACATCACTGTGATCAGGTTTCTGGCATCACCTTTAAATTGCCTAATGCTTGCCAGAGGACTGTTCATATAATCTGTTCGTTTAGACTCGTCCCTTAATTATCTTGCCTAAACCACAGTGTAAAATTGTAGTGTTACAGACATAGAATGTATCCAACACAATCTCCAGTCCAATAATATTTGGTGCAAAGCCCTAAAGAAAAAGGGCACCAAGAAAGTATGAAAAAATGCTTTAAAAAAATGAATCATTGAGTTGGTGTTTCCTTCCTCGCCATCAATGTTTAGCCATTCTTATCTGGAAACAATATGTTAGCCTTATGGCTCTATGTTCTCATTCTGTAGATCAGGGGTGTCAAACTTGCAACGTCACATGACATGTCGTGACGTATCACAACTTTTTCTCCATTGCTGGCAATGGGGTGGGTGTGGTTTCAGCATGAAGCATCTGGCCCGCAGGCCAACAGTTTCACACCCCTGCTGTAGATCAATGCATCTTACAAATTTAATTTCTGATGCCACTGAAAATCTGGTTCATAACCACAAAAAGAACAATTATGTGAATTGGAGTATACATGTGGGGACTTGGAATTGTAAACTGTCCTTTTGGAGGACGAATAGTATTGGTGCTATTCCTGCCTTACTGAATTGTCATAAGAAGCAAGGGAGATTAACAGGAAATGTACTACATTGTTTTTCATCTCATCATCTACCATGGACAATGAGATCATTGTTGGTCCCCCTTACTCTTCTCCATGAGAAGAAAAAGGGCATCACTGAGCAATTGGGGTTTTCCCAGAAACTGCAATATAAGAAGACATTTCTAGCTGCCAGCATAGATGTTCCATTTGCATTACTTGCTCTTTATAAGACCATGTTCCCATGAAGATAAGGGCATGAAATATTTAAGAAAATA